>NW_016690321.1:1956131-2062485 GCF_001604755.1 Lepidothrix coronata
TATTTGATCTGGGGTTTGGAAAAATTCTTAGAATTGGAAAAAAAAAGAGAAAAATTCTGTAATAAGAAGACAAATCGCTCTTGTCAAATTTATTTGTCTCCATAACGGGAAGAAGTACTTTTTATAGTCTTTTTATTTTAGACACGGAAGATCACGATGTGTCTGTCCTCTATGTGCAGAGCCCAACAGAAGATTGTGCCATTCACTGTATGCGTCACTTATCATACGTGCCAGGTTTCTGCTCAGTTTTAATTTACTGCTTCTGAAGGGTTTCAGCCTCTCCCTTTTGGGGATTGTTCAAATCAAATAGAGCTTATTGTTGGCTCTTTCCATTTTAGGCAGCCACCATCACCGTAACTTTTTGAGTGGCTTCCATACAAAAACCCACAACAAGAGTGAAGCTCACAGAGAACTCAATGTAGTATCTGGTACTTTTCCTCTTCCAAAATAACTGCTTGGAGGAAAGGCTTTGTTTGGTTTCTTAGGCTTTGTACAGTTACTTATTTTAGGTCGCTTTATTTAGTTTATATTTTTGTTCCTTGAACCGAGCCAAAATTTTCCTTTTCTCAAACTCACTTGGGTCCTCCTGGCTCTCACACTAGTACCAGCACAACCGCTCCTTCTTCCTTGACATTTATATCCTCCAAAGTTTTGTGAACTATTATCACCATTCTCTTCTATATATATAGTTGTCATTCAACTAAATTTGTTTAAACATTTTAAAGCATGGAATCACCAGGGAAAATTAAACACCCTTTTGAAGTCTTTCTAGACTCCAGGCACCTGTTTAGATCTCTTTAGATCCCCTTTAGATCAAACATTTTTAATCTTTGGCTTGCTATCTGCCTCTTGGCAAATGTGTGGTCAGTCCCTGCCAGTCTTGGGCCACTGACCTGATCAAGAGCCCCAGTGACAGCTCTCACGACCCACCAAGTACACAGGGGGATGAGCCAGCTCTCTGCACAGCCCAGGATGATGTGCACTTTCAGGTGCAAGAGCAGATGAGGATCAGGGGGCGTTTGTATCTACGGCAGCAAGTGATACCATGCCCAGCAGATAGAGAAGATCAGTCTGAGAGCAGCTGTGTGGCTCACTTCACCCTCAGCTGGGCATTTTGCTGGGGCAGAAGAGGTTTAATCTTTTGGAATATCTGTGTGCAGGTAGCGCCATGTGAGCTAAATATCAATATCGATCTATGGACACAGCAGTGAGAATAAGGGTGCCACAGAACTGCTGACATCCATAGTGGGGGGGAGAAAACATAGGGTCTCCCAACATGCCAGACCCCACTGCTCATATGTTGACAGATTCCAAAGATTAAGATGTCTGGAACATGGTGGCAGCAGAGAAGGCTGGATTTCTTTACTACAGCAGAAACAGCAATAGAGATGCAGACAATGTTCAGGAGATAGATGATGCTCAAGATACAAAATTGGACAATATTAACCTAGGAGATGCTCTGAAGCATAGTCACAAAATATAGATTTAATATTGTTTTTCCTATGTTTGAGACAGAATTGAGTGGTCAAAAAAATGTGTCAGTCAGTCAACCTCTATCTTCATCTGTCACACTGTGTTTTTCTGCCAGTGAAAGTAGCCTGGAAACAGTCTTTGAAATTCCAGCTCATACCTTTACACCCCAGCAGTAACAAATATGCTGAAAAAAGCATCCCTGCAGGCTATCTGAGATAGAAACCGGCAGAAAATTATTCCCAGTGAAGTTCAAGAGAAGAATAGGATAATTTGTCCACACAAGAAGTTACTTCTAGTCATGGGCTTTCAGAGGTTGCACTATGCCCTGAAGCTAGTGGGATTTTATCCCTCAAACATGAAAGAGAATAAAAGTAACAACCTCTGATTATCCTCTTTTTTCCCCTCACTAATCCTATTTAAGGCTTAATCTGACTCTTGCTCTCAATGATAGTCTGCGAAACTCTCACAAATAACATTACTCTGCAGTAAATATATTTTCTGTACGCACCTAACATTACTCTGTAATAACACATCTCCTGTTACCCACTTCGAAATGTGTCACCTTTCAGGTTCACTGAGTCCTCCTTCAGGGTAGGAGCAATCAGGGCCTACTAGAACACCTTTATAGTCTTCAGTATTTTCTTCTTTTCTATTATGTTCCCTTTTCTGAATGTGTCCCTGTAAACTAAATAATCACAGGGGGCTTCAGCATAGCAGTATCTCCCTCCCTTTAATCGTATCTGTCCTTCAATTCCAACCTACACCCTTTCTCCAGTATCCTTTTTTGACGTGAGATCCCCCAGATATTTCAGGCAAAGCTGCCTCCTGACATTACATATCAGCATCATGCACATTTCTGGAGAAATAAGCTCTGTGAGAATGCTTTATCATCATCCCCTTTAACCAGACATTGAACTCTGACAAATGGCTCCCTTCGAGCAGAAGGAGTTGCGAAGTGTTGGCATCCAAGAAGCTGAGCAGTCCCCAATGCTAACAAACCGCCCACGGGCACTTCTCTGATTTACGTGGGCTCGATCAGGAGAGCCCTGGCCAGGAGCCCAACACTCTTGCTATGCTGCCAGCAGCTGGAAGAGCTTTTGGTGTCTGACAGGCAACTCTGCCACACGAGGATATCTTTCTTTGGGAGCAAATTGATCTGCTCAGTTTCAACGTTGTGCTGCAGCAGGGGTAGGGGCAAGGGGAAAGCAGCTCCATTTGAATTTCATTCCTACTTCGTTTGTGCCTCTTTGTTTATCTGGGACACTCATTCCTGGATTGGTTATTTTGTAGGAACATCAGGCCTGGCTGAGAGAGGCTGCTGCTGTGTTCCCATACAGCATTAAGTACTCCTTTTTTTTTTTCCCTTCCATTTGATCCCTCCTTTCTCAAACATAAATTAGAATACTCTAATTTCCCTCCAGAGCATTTTCCTCCACTTCCTCCATTTTAATATATATTTTAAATCACATTTTAAAATGTTTCTTATCACAATTGTAAATCTTGTTATTAAGGCTGGAAGGCTGAATGTTATGTTAACAAGCCTTACCCAGACGAGGGAGAGTTTTGGAACTACCAGGCATGATTTTTGGGTCGAGGTAAACAGATAAATGTAAACTGGGGCAGAAGAGGAGGCTGCACTCATGTCGGTGAATATCAGCATGCTCTGCCATTGTGCTGCATAATTTCCCTGTGGTCCATCTTTGTCTGGACACTGTCAAAATCCAGCTTCAGGGACTATTTAATGCAGCTAAGCTATGTGAAACTCACTGGTAAGATCAAAATGCCAAAGGAACTCTTTCCCAGTGAATGGCCATTATTTTCCTCTACTGAATTCTGCCTTTGCACTCTGTTTGCTTTGAAGCCTGTGAGGTCATGGTAGTGTCCAGTTTTACTTAGCCTCTTGGATGGCATACTCTCTGCCTAGCACCTCTTTCAGAGAGTGGGACCCCACAGTGCAACTCCCCCAAGCTCTGAAAATAGCTCTGAACTTTCCCAGCCTCTGCATGTGTTCCTTGGAACTGCAGCCCTGCTGGATGAGTCAGCGCTTTCAGGATGACATGGCAGCTGAAATCATACACAGGCTTTGCACAGAGAAATCCAAAGATCCCCTTGTACTCACTTGCTTCATGGGAAACATCTAAACAAAGCAAAGATGGGAGTGTGACACACTTCCTCTCCCCATGCTGATTACTCACTACTCCGGGGAGCCCCAGGGTTGTGTGGGGATCAAATCTCCTCTTTCCAAATCCTCTAACTGCATCTGCTCTGGCAATGGAAGAAAGCTGGAGAACATAACTCCTTCAAAAGCAGACTTTGGAGTCAGAAGAGCAGCTGGGAAATAATACAGTCCTGATGAGGATGTGCTAAACCAGATTGGGCTTCAGCTCCTCCTCCTTCCAGCGAGCCTCTAGTAGAGGAGGCTCCATCCAAAAGACTGGTTTGGCAGCAGAAAACCTTTCCTGGTTTTCTCAATAATTTGGTTGTCACAACTTCTTGCTGCACTCCATATGCCTCTGTGAAAGGGATGAAATGACTTGTACAAATGCAATGATAGGTGTAAAACCACAGGGATATAAAACCAGATGTGAACTTCTCTCCAGTTAGTTGCACATTCGTATCACTAGAATATTACTGACATAGTCTCCATGTATCAATTCATCGTGATTTAGTATGAACACTGAATAGCAGGATAACCAGACAGACCCTTTAAATGTAATGGTCTTTTGAGAAAGCTATCTGCTCTGTGATCTTGCTTAAAAATAAAAGGCTAGCAAAAGGGCACTCTAAGTTGCCTCAGATGTTTCCAACAACACTTTCAATTCCAGTGTAATGAAAACCGTTGCCAAGTAAGTAAAATCGGTGTGGAAATATTTACTCTTGCCCCTTATTGGGATATGAGTGACTTTGCACTGTTCTGAACACAGATGTGAAGATCCCTTCCTTGGCTCTCGAAGTGAGGAAAGAACTTCGTTGCTGTCAGGAGGGTAGCTATGGTTTCTTACTCTAAAGACTGGAAATATTCACTTCTTACCCTGTAATGCTCTTATTCTTGTTTGGCTTACAGTTGAGCCTGTCTTCCTTATGCACCTTTTTGATCAAATTGCTGTAATTTAGCTACTACTTCACAGGTGGCAGAGAATATAGAGTCCTCCTCTCTGTTCTCTGAAGTTCCTACTTTGGATTACAAGTAATTTCATGGCATCCATATAGATCCAAACATTTTGCAGTGGAACACCAGACTCACAAGACCTGGTAGATCAGAATTTTGCCCAAGATCCCAGTGTGGCATGGAAGGAAGAAGCCTCCAAAACATGCTTCTTAGGACCCTTTCTAATGCCTTATCTATTCAATGTACAGATGAATAGACCAGTAGCAAAAGCTGTGATATAACATGTAGTTACAAAGGTAATATTTGTAACATCTGAAAAACGTTTCCCCTCAGGCTGTATGGGAAGGTCAGTGTCAGATTAGTGCTTTTGTGTGTCATTGCCTGTAGCCACTGCATTGTGGGAGCTGACCTGGGAGGCAATGAAATAGTATTAGGAAGTCAGTCTAGGGGAACGGGCAGGAAATGGGGCTTAGGGACCCATAACAAACTCTCCTGCTACATAGTTCTCTGATTTTGGGTAAACTGCATGCACTACTGATGAGTCACAGTCAGCTGGACGATGTGAGTTTGGCTCCATCTAAGGGAAGCGGTAAAATACTACAATAACCCCAGAAACGAGTTGGTGTCTTTGCCAGTCCTTTTGAAACAAAAGATGATGGCCAGCCTTCACCTTTTCTCATAAACCACAATGTGTCTTTATCACTTCACTTTTGAACCTATGAGTTTGTAAACTGTGTTGTTTACTATGGTAAATACTTTCCTACCTATGTGTGTCACAACTTGGAAGTCACAGCCTAAAGTTAATAATTAATGTATCCTTTGATAGAAGACACTAATTATTAACCCTGAACTCTGATACTAGTCCACACACTTTTTTACAGGCACTTACACTTCCACAAACAATTTTTTATTCAGAAATTCTTGTGCTTGATATTTGCCTAAAGGACATACTTTTAAAAAAAGATGTCAGTTACCTTTGCTCTCTTTTTCCTATATGTTGCTTGTTCTTTGAGCAGCTGAGCAGGCAAACCCTCTTTTCTTGTGAGGGACATATAGGTAAGTAGATTCCTTGCCCAGCAAAGCTTAGATTAAAAGAAATACATTGTTGTTTATCAAATTGAAACTGTTGACCCATTTCAAAACAGAAAATCCTCATCCTTCGTAAAACAGGAAAATGAGTGTCTATAACACTTTGAACAGTCATAGAACTACCTCTGTAAGACGTTTGTGTCCTCACTCAACTCCTTTCTCAAGAGACACTTGTACTGTAGGGATTATAGGAAAGAAACCAGCCACTGATGCGCAGGACATGGAAAATAAGAAAGAAACATGTCAACAACAGGGTTCAATTAAAAAAGTGAAAGCAACCGGCCTCTCTGAAGGCAAGGAATTTTATTAGACACTTTTTCCAGTCATCTCTTATTCTTGCTTGTCAGGACTTGATTAAACAATGCTGAGAACACACCATCTCCTCCTAGTTTTACAATGCAACCCCGAAGTCAACTGCTCCCTTTAAAGCTCTCACAAGGACTCCTAACGTAACAGGACGGCAGTACCACCCTGGGGCGTTGCGGCAGCTGCCTGCTCAGAGCTGGACCATGCACAAAAGGGGGACTTCACAGCCCTCTGCTCTCCATTAGGAGCTTCACAGCCCTCTGCTCTCCACTAGGAGCCCTGTCTTCAGTGTATACAGCCTGCTACTCCTCCTATGTGCTCAAACACATGCCCGAACTCCAGTACCGGCTCCTGCACCCTCCTATTCTTTTCCCTTCCTATCCTTGTCTGGCACACCCTCCTCCTCAACCTTTGCCCTGCAGTCTCCGAGAGAATTATATGCTCTGGCTCAAGGCCATAACGTGGAAGCTGAGCTGATCAAGTGACTGATGGTGCTTAGTCTGGTGGAAGAGCTCATCCAGCCCTGACAGAGGCAATTATGGCCCAGCAGAATCCGTCTACATGCAAGTACTCCCAGGGCTGCTGTGGGAGAGGCGCCACAGAGGTGGCTTCCCTTGAAGTCCAGGTCAGTGTCTTGCAGGAGCCTGGCCATGGCAGCCAGTGTACAGGCTCTGCCTGAGCCCGGGGCTGGCAATCACCCCTGTTTGGCCAAGTGCCTCTGGAACGAGCTTCCCCAGAGCCCTGGAAAGTCCCTGCACACTCTCTTGTATGTACACACACACACACACACGTGTGAGCATCTGCTGCTGTGGTCTGTGTAAACCCCTGGAAAACCTGGAATCTTACTGAGCTGCTCAGATGTGTACTGCCTGTCAGGACCCTAGTTAGAAGAATTCATTACTCCCCAAAATATTAAGCAGGAACAATTATCTGTGCCAACCAGGTTCTTTTTCCATCAGGAGACGATTTGTCCATCAGCCTAATGCCAAGACAATAAACACTATTAGGCATGTTCTGAGTTGTTGTATCATTAAGGTTTCTGTAATAGCTTATGGTTTTAAGCAGAGTCATCTTTAAATGCCTGAAGGCCATCCAGTCTTTAATGTTAAACACAGCATTGAGCCATTCTAAGAACTTTATCTTTAGAAACACTCTTAGGGACACCTTTAACTTTGTTCTCTTTTGATTTTCTTCCCCCATTCTTACTGCTTTTCTTTAAAGAGAAAGGAAATCCAAATGCAAAACTGAATATAATGCTAAGATGATAATTAAGACATCATGGTAGGCACCCAAAAGTAACTTGATTTTGAAATTATGCAACTGAGTTCAGAACTGCACTTAGAATTAGTCCCACTGTAACTGTATTGAATTCTGCTGTATTCTGTTATACTGCACTGGCATCTTCTTTGTGGAGTGTAAACTTTCATCTAATATTAAATTAAACTGAAGTAATTTAATGTACTTGATTTGCTGCCTTTACCAATATGGCAAACTGTTCTTATGCATTTGTTAATAAAACATGAATTTAGTTAATTCACTATGACTCTTAAGGAAATTGAAAGCTACTGAAAATAACAAGGCCTCCGAAACTAAAACAAAAAAGTATAGCTTGCACGCAATATGTGTTCTTCACTTTTCACTGTTCTTGGTCAAGACAGAAAGCTTTTATGGGCAAGTGGAATTATATCTTTCTGTTTTCCCTTACTGTATATTTATCAAGGTCTGTAAATACCTTTGAAAACCTTAGAAAAACAAGTAACAATCACTAAAATGTAGAATCTGTGAATCGGTAGAGATGTTACCAAACCAATGAAACCTACATATAGAAATGAAGAGAAAAGCTTCTATCTCTTAAATGTCCATCTGTTTGAAGGAAGATACAGCTCAGTGAGTAGGACTCCAGCTTGTGAACTGGAAATACAGGCATAGCTGTGAGCTTTGCCATCAGTTTGTGGTACGTCCTTGGACATATCATTTGTCCTCCCCTGTTCTGTAAATAGATCTATTAACAAGTCTTCTAAGCAAACGATTTCAAGAACAAGCCACGGCACCATTGTTGCTAAAATTGGCAACACTGTAGAGCAGGAAGACATCCATGCTTTCTCATCCACCTGGAGCATTTCTCTCAGATCCCTAAAGAGCTGTTAGAAAACATGGGAGAAAGGAAGGTGAATATTCCTGACTTGTCATTTAACCTAAAACTCCCAGAATCACCATCATGCATGGGAATGTTTTTTTATTCTATTCTTTCACTAAACTACCTCTGGAGGGCTAACCCTGTCAAAGAGTAGGGAGAAGAATTACGTTGCTTCAAAGATTTATGTGCATAGCCAAAGCTGAACTGGATCTCTGGGAATTAAAAGCAAAGAGCTGTAAATGTCAACACTGGAAATTAGGGCAAAATAGTGGCTGACTGGCAGTAACTGGCTAAGTATTTGGTTCTTCTGAACCTAACTTGTATCATCAAGCTTCTTATTGTGAATTGCATAGATTAATTGTACATGGCACAAACATTTTTTCCTAACTACTTCACATACATTGCTTTGCAGTTATATCATGTCCTCTAGTTCTTTGACTATATGAGAGAATAAGGAAAGGCCAATGACGCCTTCTTTATACCATTTGTTATTGTACACCTCACTTGTGTGCCCTTTTCTTTGTTTTGAAAGGTGATTCTAAATTTTTCAGCTTCACGGTGCGAAACAATCCTTCACTGAGTATTCTTACAGTCTCTGTCATGACTCAACGTCATTTTGAGATTCAGTAAGCAGGGGCGAGAATAGTATTGCAGGTATACTGCACCAGCTATTTATAACAATATCATAATGGTCTAACTATGGTCCTCTGCCCTGCTCTTCAGGGATGGCATCATTCCTCTACTTTCTCCACAATCCCACCTCCATTAACTGAAGTTTTCACTATGACCATTTCACCCACTTGCACCATTTATTTTCCTGGCTTTGTACTACATCGAGAAACATTGCGTTTCCCCAAGAAAAGGCCCAGACCACCCAGCCAGGCACTTGAAGGGGCAGCTGAAACTTCCAGATCAGCTGAAACCTCCAATTCAGTCACAGGTCAGGCAGCAATGGCGGCACGGCCCTCGTTGTTGGTTGCTTTGGGATTTTTTTTTCTGAGACTCAGGTGCCCCTGAAGCTGCTTTACACACGTGATAATGCGGAAAAGTTAGGGATGCATTTCATGTGAAGATTTCTGTTGGGCAATCCCTAATTTCCAGCAGTCTCGGTTCACTGAATGTTATCTCCCAATTTAAGGTTACAACAGCACTGATAAAGCTGGACAATCGCCGCGCTGCTGCATTTAATTTCCAGCACTTAAGATCCAGCCTCTGCTGGGGACCCTTCACTCCCATCCCAAGGATTTGGGGTGGGCAGCACTGGGAGAAAACACGGGAGAAAGGAAGGCAAATATTCTTGATTTGTCATTAAGCCTAAACATCCCAGAATTAACATCACGCACCGGAATGGTTCATGTTTTTAGCTCCCATAAACCATTCCCGCCCTCCCCGCGGCGCCCACACGGCCAGCGCTGCCCCTTTAAGGCGAGGCCGACGCCCCGCCCCCGCCCCCCACGATGACCTCATCCCTGCCTTGCTATTGGCTGCTCGTACCGTCAGTCAGGCGGTGCCCGCCCCGCCCCCGCCCCTCGCACCCGTTAGCTTCCCCAGGTGCTCGCAGCCCATTGGTCAGTCCCCGTGCCGCTCACCTGCGCCTCTCCGCGCTGATTGGCGGGGGCGGTGCGGAGCGGGCGCTTCCGCGGTTGCGAGGCGCCGGCCGGCGGTGGCGCGGCCGCGCTGCGGGAGTGGGGGCGGCGCCTCTCGGCGGGGCCGGGCGCGGGCGGGCTCGGGGCGAGATGGAGCCGTGACCAGGTGAGCGCGGAGCTGCGCCTCGGCCGGGACACGCGGGGCGGCCTCGGGGGCCGCCGGCGGCACGGAGACGGTGGGGGTGGGCGCGGGCCCGCCCCGAGGGGCCTCCCCTGGCCGGGGCACGGCCGCTCCCCCGGGCGCGGGGGGGCTGCGCCCCTTTCGGAGCCCCCGCGCTGTGCCGGCGCTGCCCCGGGCGCGCTCGGCGCCCCTGCCCGCCCGCACCCCTCAAGGGGGCTCCTGGGAGCCCCGCGTTCCCTGAGTCGGCAGTGGGTGTTTTTCGGGGATCTCTTCCAGACGTTCCAGGCCGGGCAGTGCTGACAGGAGTCCCCGAGGGCTCAGGCAGCAGCCGCCTCCTGCCGCCCCCACCAGGCTCTCGGGAGCGGGGGTGACTTTTTCCTCTGGAAAGATGCTTGTCCGTGCTATGGCTGGGTGCATATTTGAGGTAACGTCCCTGTGTCCCAGCCGTCTGTCGCCCTCTCCCTGACTGTAAAATCTTGTGTCAAAGAGGACCGTAATTTCTCATACTCTCCGATCCCAGGTGAAAGCTCACCGATCTCCATGTGTGTAAGTGGAAATGCCCTCCTGAGACCTGGATCTGTGTACCCTTACACTTAATCTTGCAAACTTTGTGTTTTACACGGTTCTGTATGATGATGTTTTACAAGATGAACTGTGAGTGGGCTGAGTAAGGGGTTTCAGGTTTGCTGCTGCTTTATAGCAGTTCCTTTCTGGTATTGTTTGTCCAGACAGTCTCCGGGCCTCTGCTATGAAACTGCATCTTAGTCTACCATCCATAGGAATTACATTTTGAAGACATTAAAAATGTTTCTGTTTGAGTCTATAGCCTCCTTTTTGGATCACGAAAACCAAAATGTGCTTTTTGGTTTTGTTAGGATCTGAAGAAACAGCTCTGAATATTTGGAAAATATAAAATGTAGCTATTCTAGGCTGACTGTGTATGTCCCAACATTTTGTTTGTATATCAGATTTGCATTTGACATCAGGGCTGGTTAGCCATGGTATAGCTGACTTATTGAAATTATGTTTTCTAATTGTGTGTTGGTTTTACTTTCAGCTATATATAAGTGTAAGCTTTGAGCAGTGATTGCAAAATATACCTTTTGCTTGTGCAGAACCTCCTCAATAGGCTTTTGTAAAGACACTATTAAAATCCGTATTGTAGAACTGCTAAAAGTGCCTTTAGATCTTCATAAGTATTTCCAAAAATACTTCAGTCATTACTGAATATGAAATGAAAGGGACACCCATTTGTTCCCATTTGCTGCAGTGATTAAATGAGTGATCTAATAGTTGTGATTAAATAGAATCTAATAATAGAATTTAAAATAAGTGTATGATTTGAAGCTAACTGTGAACTCCTGTTCTTTAGATTCATGCTTTCTGCTGAAGGGAGAAAGAGACTCAGGGTTGAAAGCAAATGCTATAAGCTTTTCAGAAGTAGGCGAATTTACCCTTCTTAATTAACAGTTATTAACTTATTGAGCCCTTTCCATTTCTTCCTCTCTTATAATTTAGATACCAAATGTGATTTCAGGAAAAGAGTGAATTATTGCCAGTTATAGTTTCTTGAGCATCATATTGTTCTGCACAAAATGTAAGCAGTGCTGGGTTTTCTGGTTCCAACAGTTGTGGAAGCAGCTTTAATTTTTATTTAATTAAGGCCATCCACTCTCATCATCATGTGGGAGAAGGCTCTGAAATCCTGAGGCAATAAGCAGATCATGAAATAAAATGCAAAGAAAGGGAGTACAGAAGACATTTTGACATAGGACTAAAAGAATATGGCATTTTCCCAAAAGCAGTCTTTAATTTTTCCTCCTCTTGAATATGAAGTAATGGGAAACCCTTAGGTTTGAGGAGGAGTGCTTGCTTGTGTCTTTTTTTTTAACTCTGACTTCTACTGGCGTGGTAAAGCAGCAGCATTTTTCACAGACTCTTTCATCCTGATACTTCTAAGTGAAATGTACATTCAGGCAATCAAATTAATAATTATTTAATAATAATAATAAAAAGCCCTACTGGATTTCCTTTACTGTTGAGTGAGCCATGATTGCATTACTGTATGGTATTTAGTGGGGAAGAGGGCAACTGTGCTAGATAGAGAAGAGGATCAGAACCAAAAAGGTTTGGGTGTTAGAGCACAAAGATAAATTCTTAGGATGTATCAAAACGTTATCACAAGATTAATTATTGCATGCTTTTTACTTCAAAAACACAATTTATAGTAACTCTGAGTCTTCTGTCTTTGCTCTCTCTACTCAACTGTCCTTCCTGTGTTGTAGATAATAAAATTGGTCTGTCTCAATGTCTGTTTACTTACTGATAATTCGGTATTGTGATTAAGATCCCTTTTGAAGAGTACAGTTGATTTCCTCCATGTAAAAAGAGGTAACACTTAGCAAATCTTATAGTTATGCAAGGTTCTTCCTTTAAAGATTTTTTTTTTTTTATCAACTGTGTCCTGAGGGTCACTGTCTTTTCCTGAGAAACTGTTGGAGAGGAAGCAGAAAAGGCAACTGTTCAGCGGTCTGAAACTGTCAAACACCTACTCTGGGAAAGCCAAATCTAATTATTTCCTGTTGGACATATTGCTGAACTGAGACTGCAAACAGAGGATGTGGTTACACAGACATTTCTTTTAGTAGTAGTACTGTCTTGAACAGCTCATATTCCCATCTGCCTTTTTTTTTCCTCCCCATCATGTGCTGTCACCTCAGTAGTGATGGTATGTCTGTGGGGCTGCATGCTGGGCCTGTTAGAGACCTGATTTTTAATCTGAGCTTGTTCTATTCCTTTCCCTCTCAGACCCCCAAATAAAAGATGGGGGAGGGCTGAAGGAATGTGTAGCTACAGTGGAGGGAGAGCAGAAGTGGATTAGTAAGAGCTGCAGCTAAAGGGAACCATAGTTTAAGACTCTTCTATGATTCTTTTACGCATGTGCATCAGATGAAATGGGTGAGTCTGTGTGAATTCAGAAACTCATTTCTATGTCAATACTCAGTTCAGTTCTTCAGGAACACCTGTGTGTGGTTAATGTGTATGTTTTTCCTTCCATCCTTTGAGTGCCTTACAGAGTGCAAACACTGGTAAGTGGGTTCTTCGGGGGCAATGAATGGCATTGGGGTGGGGACAGTTTTCATTACCAGTCTTAGGTATGCTGTACTGGTCAGTCAATGCCTTCACATTTTTAAATGTGGGTTGTCCTGGTGGAGAACAAACAAAAAAATACAGGAATCTGACATCAGTCTGATAGTCTGTTTTCAGATGTGAAGAAACTACTGCTAACAGTATCTCACTTTCTTTGATCCTTTCCTATTTCTTATAAAATACACTTATTTTCCACCCAGATAAATTTTAGTTTTTCACTGAGTAAGGTACTGTAATTGTTTAAATTAGGTTGGCTTATATTTCAGAAATTGGAGTAATGGATTTAGTTTGTGCAGCATTCCTTTCCCCTTCCCTCCCCCATTTTCTTCTGTGTGTGCACAGCATCATTATTCTTGTGTGAAGAAATATTTTGGATTTAGGCACACGGCCATATTGATAACATCTCCATAAGAAGGTGAAATTTAACACAGTCACAAGTCTTTCTAAGTCTTGAAAGCTAAAGGCTGAGCTTTTAATTGGGAATTTCTTGTGCACCTTAACCTCATGCCATCCGTCTGCTTTTGCTCTCCTACCACAAACTAGCGTGTCGACTGCTTCTACTTATCCTTCTTAATTAACTTGTGCTCCCTATTTCAGCTTGTTTGGGCCCTGCTGATCCAGAAAAGCAGGGTTTTTGTGGAGCACAGCAGAGGAAGCCTGGTAGCTGCTGCTGCATGTGCCAGCACGTTATTTGTTAAGAGTTGATCATCGGGGGCTACCTCTGTGGCACTGAAAAAAAAATTTTCCCCTGGACATGGTCAGGAACTGCTGCTGCTGCCACCGGCTCTGCTTGCCATGGGTGCATGAAATGTGTATATACCACAGTGCAGGGGCCCCTGACATAAAGCAGTGCAGAAATTTGCCTATTTTGTCATCTTCAGTGAGGCAAATAAATGTACTGACTACATGTCATCTCCGTGTTAGGGGAACAGGAGACTGAAATGATATGTCTAGTTTTGTGAAATTAATTTTGGTTTGGGACAGTCTACATCACAGATTGTTTCAACCTCAGATTAATGCTTCCTGTAATATATGGCAATTACGACTAGTTCTAGCCACACTAGGGAGAGGGGGTGTGGTTCCTTGAGTTCTACCCCTGCTGTGGTTTAGTGGAGCACTGAGGATATGTCTTCACTGCACGACTGATCCATACGTTCAGCACCCTCTTTAGACTTACTCAAATGAGATCATCCTTTACACGCACCCATACCCATGTTATGATGAACTAATTCTTTCTGCAACTGTTTATGTGTGTGAAGGTGCAGCTCTGGGCAAAGATTAGACAAGATTCACTTTCTATCAGTTACAGGGAAGCTTTTTCTCCTTGAGGAAGAAACTTTTGGGAAAAAAACATTGAAAGACTCTACTTGAATGATTTCTTTTTTAAAAATTATTACTACTTTAACCCTCTTTAGTGATCTTTATAGCAATATAAGAAGTTTTGAACATAATGTGATTACAGTCTACATTGTAACCTAATTTCTGTCCCACTGTGTAAGATGGACCCAAACCTGGATGAGAGTTTTCTTAGAGTGATTGGTAGGACCAAGTTAATATTAGGCCTAATATTACTCTCTGAATTCTCTCTCGTATGTCCTGTCGGGCATGCTTTACCGGAACAGATCACTTGGAGTCTGAATCTTTTCAAAGCCTCCATCTGAGAGACAGGATGGGTGTTGGAAGGATGTGATATGAGTTCTGCATTGCCGTATTCAGATCAGACTTGTGAATCCTGTCAGTGAGTTTCTGTGTTGTTCAGACGTGCTCAAGCTCCAAGTCACCAGTGAAGGCAATAAGCCATTGTAATCACTGGAATAGCAGCCATTTGGCTTGAACACGTAAACACTGACATATAAACATTTCCATTGGATGGAGAAGTTTATCAGCAAGATGAGACTTCTGCATTTCTTAGAGATGACACTATTTTTTCTTCAGAAAATCTAGGACAGTAGAGTTTTGCCTGCATTGACTGTATAGTGAGAGGAAAAAGGAGTGTTGGAGGAATGTTTTGATTGTGCTATGAGCAAAGAATAATAAAAGCAGTTAAACTGTGGAATTTTGCCAGAAAATGTTTCAGTTATCAGATTAATCTTTGCTCACTTGCTGCAGTATAGGAGGAGCAGTAAAAGAGCTTGTCTTTCATTACAGTTGTAAGGCTGTTCTGCTGAATTTTTGTGAAGTTTGACTTAGTTTTGAAGGCAGGGTGTGTCTGTGTTCTGTCTTCAAACTGGATTGAAATTCCATGGAGTGAGTGAATAAGGATAATGACAGGAATATATTATACTTGCAGCATCTCTTAGCTTAATGGCACACACGTATTAGAAAAAAGTTGACAACTGTCCGTGCCTATTGCAAGCCAGTTTGACTCCTACTTGGGGTTCAGATGGCTAAGAATAAATCTCAGGATGCAATACTTTAACCACCTCTGATTGAGCAGGAGCTTCGATGACAAATAGGACTGAAAGTTTTAAAGTTGACCTTTTATTGGCCAGAGTATCTGGAATAAAACTTTAGTTCTTAGTAGAGAAAGAAAGATAAATATCTGGTGTCCTGGAGTATGAGTTTTACATGGGAGAACAAGGATGTCTGGACTCCTGAGCAGGCTGATGGAAGTGCTGGAAAGTCAGGAGAAGTAAATAAACTGAGGCAAGAAAGTTATTGCAATAATCAGTCCTGTTTTCTGAGTGTGTGCTTGCATGTACACACACACACAAGTTCTTTTTCACAAGGATAGTGCTAAGTTTTTGCAAAGATGCCAAAGTCACTGAGTATGTGTCCCGTATTGTGGCAGGTGAGGTGTCTGTCCGGCCTGGTGTTTGATTGTTGATTACAAATGCCTTGGAAGGGATGTAGAACTGGGGGTGTACAGAGAGGTTCTTCCCCTTCTGCCTCACCCTCCAGCTGAGTAGGAATAGCCTGATACATTCTTCAAACCTGGAATATTTAGCAGTTTGAAGTTTTCCAGAAAAAAATTTGCTGAAGAAGACACAAAGATTATTTTGGTTGGTTCTGGGGTTTCACTTCTGTAAAAGATTAGCAGATGCCCTGTACCAAGTGGTAGGAGAGGCTGATCAAGAAAAGACTCAATGTGAGAGCTGTCTGGGTTCAAATGAGATTCGGGAGAACGTGGATCATAAGTGCTGGAAATTAAATGCAGCAGCTTGATGATTGTCCAGCTTTATCAGCACTGTTGTAATCTAATATTAGAAGATAATATTCGGTGAACCAAGATTACTGGAAATTAGGGATTGTCCAGTAGAAATCTTCAATGAAACACATCCATAACTTTTCCACGCTTTCGTGTGTGAAAAGTGGTTTCAAGGGTACCCGAGTCTCAAAAAAGCCAAAACCCCAAAGCAATCAGCAAACACCAAAATAAAAAACTACTCAAACCCAAAAGATAACAAAAACTGGCACTAGGGCAAAGATTTAATATATGGATAAATATCACTCACTTATTTGTGATTTAACAAACCAACACCATCACAACCAAACACTCCATACCTGAATTTTGATGTTATGTGCTTAATGCTGTCAGAAGAATACTCCAGCAAAATTATTTTACCAAATTATGGCAGGTACTTTATTATCATGTTGGAATAGCAAACTCTTAACAGTGGTTAATTGTTTACATCTTTGTGGAAGACTTTCCTCGACTTTCTGAGGCCTTTTTGCCTTGCCTTTTAGGAAATCTAGGGTCTGCAATTCTGTGAAAAGTACATTTTAAGTATATACTTGGTTTTGTAGCCTTGCATCATTATCATGTTTTCAGTTGTATCAGCTTGACTATTTATTAAAGAAAAGTAATTGCTTGTTATGGATTCTCACGTTAAATTAATTAAACGGTTGTAAGTAATTCTAAATATTGACTTGATGACAAATACTGTAAGTGGTGGCAGAATGAATTCTTGATTCTGTGATAGAGCCATGATTAATGTGTGCTGACACATTTTATTCAAAGAAAAATAGAAACATTCTCTGTAAGGGAAGCCTCTAAAGTAGTAGTGTCACCTTTTTTTTGATTTTTATCTTACTGTAAATCGCTTCTTCAAATCGTTAACTGAAGAGTCGACCTAGTTGGTGTGCAATTCATTACTGTACTGCTGCTAAACCGTGGCCTTCTTTAATTTGCTGGGTGGGGATCAGAAAACTTTCACATTTTGTGATATGCCAACTGTCCAAGCATCGAGACTAATCAGTCTAATTGGTCTTATTCCTTCTGATGTTGAAGTAGTAGATAGCTCATTCTATTTTTTTTGCATTTCATTGGAACTATGGTAATGCTTCTGTCCAAAGTCCATCCAGTCTGAAGTTTATATTTAGGGAGGTGCCTGTTTTTTTTAATTTGATGTTATTGACAGAATATCATGGCATCTCAACTGCAGTTTTGTGCTTCTGATGTCTAGGAAGCCCTGAAGTCTGAAGAGCTTGGAGGAGGAAATGGAATAGAAACTTCATGTTAAAACCTTCCTATGATGATTTGTATTTTTTTAAAGGTGGCTAAGGAAGTAGGAGTGAAAGTATGGCAACTACAAACCAACTTCTGACACCTGCCATTTGAGACAACAGTCTTCCAGAGCCTCTGAAGTAATTTTTTTCTAGTCAAGTACCGCTATGCACACCTGTTCAGGCTGTATTGCCAGAGCAAAGTGGTGTGTTACTTCAGTACGTTTAGGAGTTTTTAAGGTGCACAGGAAGGTTATCCTGAGCCCTCACCCCCCAAAAAAATGGAATTCCCATTGCAGTCTTGACAAATCTCTGAAATGTACTTTTTTACTTTTCCCTATTTTTGTTTGGATGGATGTAATAAACTAGTCATAACAGGCTACAACTTCTACCATCCAGTGTTTAAGAATTATTTCAGTACACGGACAAGAAAACTGAGTATCATTTGGTGAATATTCTGCCTTAGTAGATCTCAAACACTGCATTCTTCAGAACTGACTAACTAGCTGTCCTAAAGTAAAAGTTCTGCTCTGCAAGTAGCATGGGTATGTATATACCATCAAGACTGTGTGGCAGTCTTGGTGGTATTTCAGTCCGACTTCTGTTGCGTGTGCCAAATGAATTAAAGATTCTATGTAAAAAGAATCCTAGATAAAGAACTTTGCTCCTTACTCTGAAAGCAAAAAATGGACTGTGCTGTGTTTAGTTTGTTTGTTTGGTTGTTTTTAAATCTGACTATCTGTCTTATTTTCTCTTTCAGTGACTGCGGAGAGAGCTGCTGGCATGGAAGTGAGCTGGGTTTGTCCGTGGGAACTGTGAGTAAGGTGTGTGTTGTATTCTTTTTGCTGTCTTTAGTCTGCCCCTTTAGTTCTTATGTGCTGAATTGAAAATTGCTTGTGGTCACTGAACGTGAGGAATAGTATTGTTTAGAGATAAAATATTTAAGTATTTTGAATTTGCATTGATGTCAAGTGTAACATCTATGCATCAAGGACTTTATAGTGTTAACAGCATAAACAGCACACTTGCCCACTTTTCAATGCTGCTGAGCAATTATAAGACTTGTTTTAAAGAAAGAAGCAGAGAAGGTTGAATTTGCTATCCTTTGAATCGGCAAAGAACAGCAGCGTTCCAATTCCCCCACCCCTCCACCATGTTCTTTACTCACATTCATTAGATTTACATTTTAGGGAGCACCTCTTGAGTACTTGCTACTTCTTTTCAATAAACTGGTTAACTTAAGCAAGACAGTGATATTGATATATGCTTCTCTGTGAAGCACTGAAGAAAAATCTTACCAATTTTTCAGTAGGGGGGAGATCCAAGGGTGGAAAGTTTGTTCTTGTAGGGGAAAAAGGGAACAGAGTATCTAGTAACTCAGTCTCAATTGCTGGTATTTTCACTTAATGAATGTCACGCTGGGTAGTAGAATATGCCAATAAATGCAAAGAAATTTGAATTGCACACCCAGTATCTGTTGATGGGGAGGAGAAACAAAATCAATTCAGATTGGTTTAATTTCTGTAGACAGTTTCATAGTCATGACTAAAGAATGTGACTGGGGTCAGAAAACTTATTCCACACTGTTTCAGCCTTTAATTTCACACTGTACTTGAGGTAATTGAAAGCTGTCATTTTTTCAGTGGGCCTTGCGCTCCTCGATTTTTTTGTTTGTTTGTTTAGGTTTTGTTTGTTTAGGTTTTTTGTTTGCTTTTCTAATGAGATCTAACAAATCTGTGGTTGCAGGGTTCAGATTGCTAGCACAGTGGGAAAACAAGCATGTTCCAAGGTGTAGCTTTTCATCAGAACAGCAAGCTGAATTGACTTGCTCTGGGGCTGCAGTCACTACTTGAAGGAGAGAAGGTGAGAATTTCAAACTGAGGTGAGGTGATACAATATGGACCTACACTCTCAGTCACAGCCTAGGATCAGACTGAATTAGTTAAAATATAAAACTACTTCCTCAGGCATGCTAAAGTAAGTTACCAAAAACATTGCCATAAAATCCTTAAGATTCTATAAGTTCTGCAGTTTTGCCTGCTACTTTGTGCTGACATGAACGCTTGTGCCAGGAACTGAACTGACTGAAATCTAACTACTTTATCTTGGTTTAATTCTTTTTTTTTCCTTTTAAAAATTTATTTTCTTTTAGTCTAGATTTGTTCCCTGGGCTGTCTTTCCTTTCTTGCTCAAGTCACCACTTTATTATGTCCCAGGCCATCCAGTTCTTGTCCCAAATTCCAAATCTTCTGTGTTTGAAAGTGTATTGTTTCTTTTGAGGTCTTATTTCCACGCTTCTCTTGTCCAGTGAATTTCTCATCCCAATCTGCCCTAAATCCACATTCACCAAGAGTTTCTTCATATTTTCTCAGCCATGAATTTCCAAGTCAAAGCTCACATCTGGCTGCCGATTGTCAGCATTCCCTTTTCAAGTTTGCTGCAGCCTCCCTGTTTCCACTGGTTGTTGGCATCTGTTGCCACATGCCTTTGCTGCTGGCTGAATCCATTGCTTCCACTAGTTGCCCCTATGGGGTGGGAAGGAATGCTTTGCCTCCGACATGAAGGAAAACTTAAAAGATGCGTCAGAGAGCAGTTGCAAGGAAGTCAGTTAGAAGGTGGTGAAAAACAGGCAATCCTGTTCTAAACACGCTGCAGTCCATCATGCGTTTCTTTGGCAGCAATGCAGGCTCAAACAGCTTGCTCCCTTTCTTGGCTCCCTCTGTTTTGCTGGCATAGCTGTTCTTGTGGCCATGGTGAGCCACTCTGGGGAACACACGCTCCTGGAAAGAAGTGTTTTCTCCTAGATTATTTTTCATCTGGTCTAGTACATGTTGTCTCTGTAAGATTTGTGTTGGTTTCACGATGAGGAAGGTATGAGAGCAGGAATGTGTAGCAGGCTGCTTAAGTTGGCAGCACTGCTAGATGTTTAAGTGTGCTCTTTGACATTACAGTTAAGTTGATCTTTCAGTGTGCTGCTGTTGCAAAGGCTGGTCAAACCTCTGCACAGCTGTGTGCTCCTACTTCTTCCTTTGCATCAGAGCTTGTGATTGTGCAGCCCCAGGGCACATCCAACTAGCTGACTGATCCTGGAAAAAATGGTTTCTAATCTTTTGCAGAGTGGATTGTCTGCTGGTTCGGCTGACCTGAGTCACCCTGTGGATGCACAATCATTAGATCAGACAAAAGGGAAGCTGCAGGAACCAACAGCTTGGTAGCAGAAGGCTGGATTCCTCTTTTAATTAGGATGTTGAGCCTATATCATGACCAAGGCCTAAAATATACTGGTGTACCTATTGATACATGATACCTGAACATCACGTCTTTTTTGGTCTCTTTTATTCTTTGAACTTCAGCAGAAATTGTTGTTTCTTCAGTAGCCATCATCTTTAGTCTCACAAACTGGATCATTCGTTCAGCACACTAAGAGGTATGATAGAATTAGGTGTCTATAAAGTACTTCACTAGTTTAAGGCTCAGCATCCTCTAAAATTGGAAGAATGTCTTCCTCATTCATACTTTGAGCTTAAATAAGATCTTCAGAAATTGGTGGAGAGTTCATTGTTTTTTTCAGCAAGGATTGTTTATTATAAATATCACTGTGAATCTCAAAACTAGCTTTGGTGTTATCAGTTCTTCTGTGCGCCCAGAGGTCATGAGATTGAAAGCCACAAAGTTCCTCCAAATATTGAAGCATGAAAAGTATTTCTTAAAAATATCTGGAATGGCAAACTACATTTCTTAGCCTATTTGTGGCTTTAAGAAATGAATGTTTAACTATGATTTTTCAAGACCTCTTAATGACTTTCTATCACTGCGGGACTGAGTGAAACAAATGTATTTTGTGAAGGAAGTACTTAGGACTTAAGAAATATCGTTCTTGATGAGTGGTTATTAAAATCATGTGCAAAGCTGTTTGTCTACAGCACAAATTATGCAGTTGATTGCTTTGCACTAGATATGCATCTTTTCTCCCTTAGGTCCTCACATCTCTATACAGCTGTTCATGCCTTTTGTCTGATAACATTGCTTGCCATTTTCTTGCTGACCCAAGCATGTTTTGACTCTTGTACTGATAGATTTGCTAGAGGTGGTAGCAGAGAGACACAATGATGATTCAAAGATATCCTCTCTTACTGTAGTGTTACTGGCACAGTACACATACAAATACAGATTATTTAGCTCAGATAAAGTTGTGCTGATTTGAGTTTTACCAGCATCTTTGTTCACATATGTTGCAGTCTTTGCCTTTATAATACAATCTTTGTAGAGTAGTGGCTTATGATTATGGTAAAATGGACAGCTTACACCTCCAAATCACTAGTTCTAATCCAGAAAGAATTTGGTTACAATTTGACTGCTTTTGCCTCCTCGTACCCCCAATTACTATGAAAGTGAAGGCAGCTGATGACAGGTTTATTTTGCAGAAGACAAATGTGTGTGGAATGTGTGTGTTAAAATAAAATTCCATGATCTAAGAAGGTCTCTCTTTAGTGATCTGCATAGTTTGGTTTCTTAACGTCATTCCTCAGGAACAAGTTCTCAAGGCTGTGCCCCCTCCAGGGTACAGTCTGTGATGTTGCTTACTGTATTATATAAGTAAGCCTTGTTGCTTACTGTATTATATATACTTTATGGACAGTTACATGTTAACTCTCAATTAAGTGGAGAAATAATTCTGCCAACAGTTGCATGCCTGAGTTAAGCTGACTGCCAGGAAATGAAATAATTTTTTTAATACAGATTTGGAGGTCTTCCTGTTGGTGATTTTTCTTTGCTATCTAAAGGTAAAAGGAATATCTCTCACTGTGATTGTTATAGCTTTTCAAGCTAATGTGATGCTTCTCTTTCATCTGCTGAAAACTGCACTTCTAGGTATTCTTTTGATTTGTGATGACCTGGGGGATAGAGTTGCCTTTGGGCATGCCATGGCATTCTCTTCCAGTCTTCTCACTCATTTCAAGGATTCGTCCACTTAAAGCCTCTTTGCCCCAAGATTGCCTCTTCTCTTGACTGAATGATCTCAGCTGGCATAGTCATTTAACAGAACACTGCTCTTGAGTTTAAAATAAAAAAAACCAAAACTGTCTTCTCAAAATAGCCCAGCTGCACACACATGCTGTTGCTATTAGGTGCTGGAGGTTGCTTAGCAATTCTTAAATCGGTAGGAAATTACTATTGCCCTGGCAACTCGGCCCTAAAATGCAAAACAAGAGAAAGCTGTTTAGAGAGGTGTCCTTTCTTGATCTGGGAATTGTACTTTCCTCATCCCCCCTGCCCACCCCCCCATGCCCCCCCAGTGCTTCTCTGATTTTTACTTACTTATTTTTAAATTCCTTTTATGTTTTAATTTTAAATTTTGAATTCCTATATGTTTTGCTCTGATTATTGAGGTTTCACATTAGGGAAGGTAGTACTGTTCTTTGATTCATTTAAATACTGTCAAGACCTTGATTATGCCATGAGTATGTGAATATTGCCAAAATCATGCAGGGGCAACAGTGTGCTCTCAGGAGCCAGGAGTGCTCAAATTATGTTGCTATAAAGCACTAACCCACTGTCACAACAATACAAGCAGGAACCATAACACGAGGGGGAAGATGGGACTGCTCAAAAGAAAAAATAGACACTACTTGTAAATATATAAATAATCATTATCCATTTCTGAGTTCTGAAGGTGTTCAAGACACTTCAATTTAAGATAGACAAACAAGGCAGAGTCAATTTTGCACAAGGTACAAAATTAAGAACCACAGCCACTAATAATTTTTAGAAAAATATTATCTTTAACAAACCTGCAAACTACAAAGACTAAACTGCTCGGAAGCTTGTTTTACATGGTAGCTTTTTAAGTGCATCCTCTTGCCATTGCAGCACTATATCACAGTAAACACACAGTAAACCTGACTAGCTTACTTGCTGGTGAAAAAGGTATTCTACTTTGCATTTACCATATGACAAAATACTTACAGAAATTTCTCTTAAAGCCGCTCATCCAGAAACACTGAAGGACAGCTCAAACCCTGGGAGGTGAAGGGGGAACAAAATAGACAGACATATGCAGTATGGAGACCTGTCTGACCAACAGTAAGCTAGTGAAAAGAAAACTGGGAGGGGGAAAAGGGATTAGGATTAGTTTCCTGTCATTTTAGCTCCATTAATCATCCCATCATAGGGGCAGACAAGCACCAGTGTTGGCACAGGGAAGCAAAAAAGGCATGTATCCAAGACCGCCCTTTTGGCAGGAGCTTAGGCCAACTTAGCTGTATCATACAACCACATCCTCTGGTTAGACACTGAACTGGCATTGCCAACAAAAGGAGCAGTCCAGCCTGCTCATTCCTCACTGCCTGTCAGCCAGCACAAGCTGAACCAGATCAAGGAACTGATCTGTGTTAAATTTGACCTGGCCACACACAAACTACTAGTTTTAATCTGCACCTGTTGCTAATCTGGCTTGCCACCCAGCCACACAAAAACTTGGCTATCATGAGGGACTATAAAGCACAAGGAAGTGAAAAAGAAATCAGGATGGCTACCTTTGATAGCAGTCATCTGAAGGTTGAAGATGGTTTAATCTACCCAACACATGCATGGTGACACAGCTGTCTGTGTAGTTGGCAATAGACTGGGGTGGCTGGTTTTCAGCTAAATAGATTCCCCAGTTGAAGAAGGGTCAGCGTCGGGATAAAAATGAGCAGCTGGACAGTGGAGGATTTAAGGGTTGGTTAAGCTGGTGTTGCTGCTGTAGAACATCTGTGGTATCACAGCCACTCTTGTCCCAGAAGCAACTGGCCCAAAAGTAGAAAAATGCCATGATAGAAAGCTTTTGCCTGGTTAGGCAACAGATGCAAATCCTTGAGGGTACTCATCCTGAAGCCCTTATTGGGGATGAGAAATACTTGATCTTAATACTGTCCATCAGCTTCTGGATGACTCACTTAAAGATTATGATGTGGTACATTTCTTTATGGGAAAGTTTCTAGTCTGTTCGGAAATGACAAGAAAACAAACACTGTAAAATTTTAATTAGGTTCTAAATATTAATCTGTGTAACTAACTGATTGATCATTTTATAATGACAGTTATAGGGTGGTATAGCTGCCTGGGAAGTCTAGAAACAGCCTTATGTTGGTTGCAGACAAGGATTTCATGTCTTTGACAGGACTTCCAAATATTGCAGCATGAATGGTTATAAATCCTCAAAGCATCTTTCAAATGCCTCTATGCCCTCATCAGGCTTTTAATTGAAAACATTAAAATCAAACTCATCCAATTATAGCTTTTATTGTAGTCTTGAGGACTGGATGCCTTTTTTTTTTTATTTTTTTCAATGTGGGAATATGTTACATACTAAGACTTGGCACTGATCTGAAAAAGAGTTCTCTTTCCCTTAGGTAGAGGCTGGATGTTTGTATGTAATAATGGTATAAGCTGGTTCTCTCCTTTGCGAAGTGCTGGGACAAGTGTTGATGATGCTACAGGGCAAACTACACCAGGAATCTGATTTAGAAGCAGTGTAAACCAGAAGACTAGCTTTTACACCTGGGTCAGTTTTCTTGTTTTTTTATGTGTCATTGCCGATTCTTGTTCTGGTCTGAAATGGGAGATAATGTGGAGGAAGGAGAAGGCAGGCTTACCTAATGCATTTAATGGATCATCCCAGTTTAGTTTTATTTGAGCTGCAACCCTGCTTGGAGTAACAGAATTGTTGTCCAGACTGCTTGAGAGTCTGGACAGTCAGGCTGATTTTTTTTGTATTTTGTGGTGATGTTCCACTGCACTATGCTGGTTCAAGTGTGCCTTGTTTGGAGGAATTGATCCAGATGAAAAATAACCAAGCTGAATCAGCAGGATGTAGAGACAGAGCAAGAATGACTGTCAAGTCAAGGTTTGCTTAAGCTGTGTTCCTTTGATTTGGGACAAACACTGAATGACATGCCAACTAGAATTAAGCTACCTTCCATCTGTGTCATTTTCTGCACGAGTTAGGAAATGTGCAAGTTCAGGTACAACTCTAGATAATCCAGCTGCTGTGCTGAAGTTTCATTGAACAATTTACTGGAGAAACTCTGGTTTATAATCCCAGTACCAATTAACACCATTCGGTATGATGTTGCTCAAGGTCATGTAGCAAACTGGTGTGTGAGCACCGATCTCTTATTCTGCTTCTTGTTGTCACTGGCTCGGCTGGACTGCTTTTACTGTGGCTTGGTGCTGTGCTTTTACCTAAATTATAGAGTTCCAGTGGTCTGGATAATGCAAATATATCTAGATTAGGGAAATAGATTCTGTTTTACAACACTGTTGTTAAAGTGGTGTTTGAAATGTAATTTTCCTAGTTCATGCAGGTTACAAATTCCTCGTTAAAAGAAAACCCATTATGTCAGAAGTTCCTAAGGGCATTTGCTGTTTACCTAGTTGAAGCAGATCTTATGTATTTGATACACATGAAGCTTGGTTTTCTCCTTTCGGGAAGAGGAAGGAAATCTTTCTTTTTTAGGGTAGATTGAGGAGGGAAGGTTGAGTCTCCTGCCATTCCAGATCCCTGCAGGGTGGGTGTTAGATATGTCTGTCACCTGTTTGTGATTTCAGGCCTGGCTGCGCTTGCCCTTCCGCATGAGCTGACCATCATGTGGAACCAGGCAAAGTGTAATGTCTCCAGTATGTCTCCTTCGATAAAGCGAATTGGCTTTGGCTCCTCTAAGGTGGTGGGAGCAGTCCTTACCAGCCAGCCTCCTACCTGAGCAATTACTCTTCCTTTTAGCCCCACAGGTCTCCCATCTACAGGGACAGGCCTGAGGCCAACTATATTGGTCATGATTTAACTCTTTCCAGCCTTTGCAAAGATTGTTAGAGTTTACCAAACTCTGTTCTTTTAAATCTGTGGTTTAAGGGTGGATGTTTCCAGGTTTTCTCTATCCATTGTAAAGAGAAGGGCACGATCCCATTTTTTTCTTTTCAAATTACGATTACAATTTGTTTTCAAATGGATATGATTCTGTGTTTACTTTGGACAGGAAAAATATCAGGGCGGGGGGAGGTAGGCACTTTCTAGCCAAATTTTAACTGAAATAAAAGCAAATGCTTCGTATGGCAGTAAGGTTTGGCTCAGTCTCATTTGTTTTGTTTTAACAAGTACCATGTTCAGTTGGTGGGTTTTCTTGTTTTCTGGGTTTTTTCCTCCGCCCTTCTTTTCTTTCCTACCCTTCAGATCATGACATAGGGACCTGGGAGTGAATGTATGACAACATGGATGAAATAACATATATTCATTACAGTAAATTCTTACTGTTGACTTAAATATATACTGAACAAATTTTTGAAACAAATGTACTGCCGCTTAGAACTTTGTTCTGAATATTATAGAACAAATGTTACTAATCAACTGAAGTATGAAACTGAAATGCAAGTGGGGAAAATTACTATTTGAACTCCTTTGTCAGCTATCAATTTGTTGTTGTTGTCACACTCATTCAGGTTAATTACGAGTATTAAATGGAGAATACTTAATAAAAAACTGTATTGTTAAACACGTTGTTCCAAGTTAATGCTTTTTGATTGATTTCTGGAGGATTATCCTGATGGTTTGTACTTTGCTTCTTTGCAGGTTGCTTTACCTGCATCTTTTTGAAGCTGAAGGTTAGCCTCTGGAAGTACCTTTTGCTTGCTAAATTACGACAGTGCAGCAGAGTCTTCCGAGTTTAGACTGGTTGAAACAGCAGCATACTAAGAAGCAGGAGACTTCCGTCTTCATTAATCAAAACCAAACACGATTGCCCTTGTATAATGTCTGTTACTGTTTAAATGTTGACACAGTAACCATTTCACTGGAGACTTACAGCTGGTTTGTTTCTCTTTAAATTACTGAACAGAAAAGAATTTTAATTTGAATATTGACTACTTATTTAAAGAATTATGGAAATATAATGACACACTTTAAAATTGCTTATTTCGCTAAAACCCTTTATATATTGCACATTTTGGTTACTGTAGCTGAGGTTTTAGACAGGCAAGTTTGTTTACTTTATGTGGAATATTTTTCTCTTATTTTCACCAATCGTGACTGGGGAAGAGAGAATGAAACAAGAACTATTTTTTGAAATGCAGTTGATGTTATCTGAAAATCCTCATTTGTTGTACCCAGCTGTCCTTCCAGATTTATTATGAAGGATTACTTTACCTGATTGGAATTCAAAGAGACAGTTGTTAGAACACTATTGTTGATATAAAAGGACAGCAGTCAAGAGTTCAGCAAGGTTCTAGATTGAGTTGTTCCAGTGAAGTCAGCCTATCTGTGTCTTCTCAAGATTGGGTTCCTAAAGGACCAAAAGTTGAGAATGTTCTCATACTTTTAAAGAAAATGATAATAATCTGTAGTTTCATCAGTAGCTGTGGTGACGCTGTTGGAGGTTTATGTAGGTTTTTAAACTGCGGAGTGTAGCAAGTTTCGATCACTAGTTTGATTTGGATTGATGATGACAACACAAACTCTGTACTGAACACGTTTCTCTATAACGTGGAAGACACCACAACGAACTGGACATATGGCAGAGACTCTCATGTGAGATTTATGGGTTTGTCTTGCAGGTTGCCATCACGAAAGCCAAAGTGGATTTCTCCGGCGTGGTGTGCCTGCCCCCTTCCGTCATTGCTGGAAATGGGCTGGACGGAGGCGGGGCTGGCGAAAACGATGATGAGTCGGTGCTGGTGTCCCTTTCGGCGGCCCCCAGCCCGCAGAGTGAAGCTGTTGCCAATGAGCTGCAGGAGCTCTCCTTGCAGCCCGAGCTGACCCTCAACCTCCATCATGGCCGAAACCCCAACCTTCCTCCACTCAGTGAAAGGAAGAATGGTAAGTGGGACCGTGCACTCATGTCTCACATAGTGTGTCCTCACTAAGGAAGTACTGTGGTGATGTCATGGTACATGTTCTGATGACAGATCTGCTTTTTAGTGCTTCTTACAGTGGTTTTTTTTGTAG
Organism: Lepidothrix coronata; assembly: GCF_001604755.1. Taxonomy (NCBI): domain Eukaryota; kingdom Metazoa; phylum Chordata; class Aves; order Passeriformes; family Pipridae; genus Lepidothrix; species Lepidothrix coronata. The sequence goes on from NW_016690321.1 coordinate 1,984,587, forward strand.
GAAGAACTAATAATGTAGAGTTCATAAGACTGAGTTACACTAATTGATTGGAAGGATTGATGTTACTGGCTGTGAAGGTTCCACAGAGCTCCAGTGATAAATACTTTATATTATTATTTTAGGTCAATACCAGACACAGCTTCCACGTACTTTGTGGTGACTAAATGTTGTGCAAAGCTGAGACAGTCAGTCAAAGGAAGTGTTAGCTCATTTTCAGACTGTAGCCATCTGTAGATCCGTTTTCTTTGCCACCTTGGTCTGCACTTACCAAGGGTGAGTAACTTGCTCACTGCAACTGCCTGAAAGGTTCTGTCAGACTTATTGGAAGGAGAAACAAGACCTAGAGTGAAAAATTTAATATCCTAATAGGCCTTCTGATCCTAGAATGAGAATGACCTGCCTATGTTTCTCAAGTTGCAGGTACCTTATGGGCAACTATTTAGTGGGTGACAGTTTAGTGGCAAAATACAGGGTCACTCAGTGAGCGGAATTCCTGGCTTTGAAAGACTGTTAACTATCTGAAGCTCAGGGTCACCAGGCTGCTGTGCACATTCAGCCTCATCCTGTGACAGACTGATGAAACCATTTGATGAGTGGTGGCTTCTGTTTGGGGCTTCCTTTTGGTGATCTCCCTTCACTCCATCCTCTCAGGTGTACGTTGGTGACTCTTGGCAGTATGAAGGTCTTGTTATAGTCTGAATTCATGCTATCACCTGTGAGGTTACTAAGGATTTGAACATAATTGGGTCCTGTGTGCCTTATAGTGTTGGACATTGTAGAGTTGCATAGCACAGCATATTGGAAATGCTGAGGACCTTTGGAGTGACTTTATAGCCAAAACATAATGCTTATGGTAAAGTGATTTAGAATATTTGCAGTAATTTGGATTAGAGGGCTACCTCACTTAACATGCCTGGATCTTTATGTCCAGAAACTAAGCATGCCCTTCTCTGAATAGTGTATCAGTTATTTTGCTGTTTGGAAGAATTAATTAACTTAAACCCAAAATGTTGTTTTTTAAGAGTGTAAAAAGAGTTTCCTTACATTATATCATCATTACGTGATCACAGTTATGTTTACAGGCCTTGAGATGGAGAAAATAGAAACTGCAAAAACAGAACCAAAAGCTTCTAATACTTAATGTTTGCAGTCTTCTAAGTATAAGATAAAAGACAACAGGTGGAGATAAAGGTGGTGATGGTAAATAGAAGAAAATTGGAACATTAGCATGGTAGACTGATTTTAGCACATCTGAACTAGTGGTACACTGGGGCATTTTATAGTTATGAAGACAAGGAGAGATATCAAATGGAATTTAATTAAGATAGTATCGAACTGATAGAGAGCTTGAAGGCAACATGGGAAAAGCACATGAGCCTTTGTTTCCAGCACCTGACAGCTGGCCACCTTAAGGTGACATTGTGATTTTTCTGGAGGCAGAGTTCTTCTCTTAGCGAATAAGGCATGATCAAAGGTCCTGAACTGGGAAGAAGCAGTTAATTCTTGATGCCACAGGGAAAGGGATACTAGTGTTGGGAACAGATGAGAGTACCTTTTATAAAAATGAAACTTGTAGCAGCACTTTGAATGATATTGTTATGGTCAGAGGAAAGCATATTCTGTTACAGGAATGAAAGAGTCTTTGTAGGAGTCAGTTGTTTGATTAAGTTTAAAAACTGGTATCTTGGGAATATTTTACAGAAATAGATGGTTTTCCTCTATCAGAATAATGTTATTTTTATGGACTCAACCTTGGTGCTATTATCACTGTGGTCTGCAAATCTGCTTGACTTGAACAGGTTGTGTTTTAAAAGTATTTGGAAAGGAACACCCCTGCCCATACCTTTTGCCAAAGAAAATCGGGATATGCCCGGAAATGACTCATTAGGTGGGTCTTTTTAGAGCTGATTCTTTATCAGGGCTCAGCACAATAGTGGAAATTTTACTGCTGGAGGGGCAGCTTTTCAGACTAGATGTAAAGTCCAAAGTTCCTGATCTAGATTACCTGAATATACCTTATCTTTGGAGGTACACAATGCTTTTTTCTCCTAGGCTGCAGTATGCTGTGTGTTGTTTGTGTGTACATTCATTAAAGTATGATGGGACTGAAAAGTGCTGTTGAAATATGGTTATCTGCAAACTGTCACAGCATAAAAGAATACTTGGCTTTGTGAGCTGTTGAGAAATATAACTGATGCATTTTGAATTAATAAATGTTTTCCTTCAATTGGGAACTTCTCAGTTATCTTGGGGTGGAGGTTGCACAGCTGTTGAAAGCTGTTGAGCTTGTTAAAGCTCCTTTTTTAAATATGGTACATCTTTGTTGTTGTGCCCTTGGCTTCAAACATGTTAAAAAACCTATGATCTCCCAGTTGAGATGGCAATCTGCTTAAACATTTGAGCAATCCAAAATAGTTGTAGAAGCATATCTTGTGCAGTGGAACTGCTTCTGTGACAACTTGCCAAATTCAAGGTATGAGGAAGATTCAAACAGCAGCAGTGGGAGGGGAGGAGATGGTAAGTAAGAGACATGCTGGAAGCCGCCTATCTGTGTCAAAGGGTCTCCTGTTTGCAGTTCTAAACAGGCACTGCTGACTCACAGCTAAACTAACTATTTATGCTGAGAGCTTCTAACAGATTAACTCTTTGTGTAAGTTTTGCTAAACAGACTTTCCTTATCTGTAGATATCTGTGGAAAAGTATTACGTGGATTTGTACTGAATTTGTTACTTCAGGCTGTGGTTCTGGAACATAAACTCTTAGCAGAGTTAAAATAGAAATTTCTTTGGCCTGTGAAGCATCATGGAATTATGTATCCCATGGGAGAACTGGGAGTGCAGTCCTGTATGCACATGATGCTATATGCCCTAGGACAGCAGATTCCTTTTTTTATTTTTTTCCTTCTCTTAGAACTGAAGAGCAGCAAGACGCAGTCTCCGGGGGTTTTGTTGTTGGTTTTGGTTTGTTTCAAACCCAGACCTCTCTTCATATTCTCCCTTACCACAGCTACGTTATCCTTATAGTCACACGTATCCTAGAAGGATAGGTACACCTAGATACACCAGTGTAAAGACCTTGAACATCTTGACTGCATAGTTGTTACTAACTTACTCTAAATTGAAATGCCTTAAAAGATAATAGGGATATGGAGTTCCAACATGAAGCATTTGAACATAAGAGATAGCTTGGAAACAATTTTTTTGTCACTTCAGTGGAAGGAAGCCTTATGTGGTAAGGTGTTAGTAAAGTATTTTGATGCAATTATTAGGTTCTATTCATACATCAGGCTTCATGGGACATTTAAGGTGTAGATATTTAATTTGTGCTTCACAGTGAATTTTATACCCAAAAGTCACGTTCCTTTTCCTTTTCTACCCATGTACATCAAGGCCTCAACTTTAACTATGAGAGATTACCTGTGACTGACTCATTTGTTGCCACATGAGCCAAAAAAAGTCATTACAGAGTCATCTGAATCTCTTCAGTATATCTTGATTTTTCTCAGTCACCTATACTAAGATGCCCAGATAACTTTTCCCAACCCTTAGGGCAGGGTTAGAGCAAGTCCCTGATGAATGTATTTACGAAAAAAAAAGAGAAAAAACCCAGATGATGAATATTCAAATCTTATGTAGTTTGATAATTTCTAAAAAAAAAGTCCTTCTACTTAACTGTCATTTGAAATTATGGTAATTGCTCCATTATCTTATTGACCCATTGCCCCCAGATGAATTCATAGTTATCTTTGTCCAGTGGTCATGAAAAACATTATGTTAGAACCCTATGATAGTCTTGGTTTCTTCTCACTGTAGACTTGTTTAAGAAGAGTAACATTCTTTTGAATGAACTGTTGCATTTAATGATTACAGGTTTGGACGAAACTTGTACCAGCTTGCCAGTGTTTGGGGTTTACTTGTTCTGGGATGCTTGCTTCTCCAAAGTACCATATGTGTTGGGGGAAGAGAGACTAGTTGGAATGTGTGGAATTTCAGTGTGACTCAAGTCATGTAACAGGCATGTGCCTTAGGTATCAGAAGGTACTTCTGTTAGCACTGTACAAAGCATGGGATAAATAGTTGCTACATAAGTTGTTGGTAATTATACTCACAGATTGCAGAGCTGAACTTTTTAAATGCTCCTGAAGAGTTTCAGTGCCTATGTTCCTGTGCCCATTTACTGTTAAAATACAGGAGTATTAGGGCACCTCATTTTATTTTAAATAATTGTGTAGGTGATTGCTCCTGTAATTCTTTTATTAGGCTAGACATTCCTATCTCCGTCTCTTCTTTCCCTTTCCCATCCAGAACTGTCATTACACTGAATGCAGTCAGTTTCAAATATTTCAACTATAACTTATTGCAGGGGGTTTGCAGATTTTTTAAGTGTCTTCTTGCTGTCGTGACTTTCGAAACATTAATAATGTTTTCTTAAAATCATGTCATAAGCTGTCCTTTTAAAAAGTGAATGATGTGACTTGCAAACTCATTTAAGAAGTTAGGCATGTTTACTTATCAACAAGGATGATATTTTGTTCCTAAGAAAGGGTTTTAAAGAGACAAGAGTATTCTGAAATGATTTTTCAGGTTTTGTGTGGTTTGTTTTTATTTTTTTTTCCTAGTATGTGTCTGCCTTCTGGAGTAGTGCAAGTCAAAGTTGCATTTAATTACCAAGCGGTGGTAACTGCCTCATCCAAACTTATATGTGAAGAAGATTAAGTCTGTATTGCAGAAAAAGACCAAGACAGGAAATGTATAGCTTTCTCTGATCTGTCCTTCACACACATTCCAATGAGGCTTGCTGTTTTCTCTTGTGTGAGAGTAAGGGGAATGATTGCTAGAATAAAAACAACCAGTCTGTCTTGGATAGATTTGTGTTAAGAGACTTTATGTCCCTGGAGACTATAAATTTAGCATGCTGTCTGAAAGTTTCTGATGGAGCTATGAGATTCAGAGAGTGATAGAAATGACTGGCCTGTTACTGATGTGAGCTACCAAAGAGCTGAGAAGTGGTAATCTCCTTGAAATATTTAAAACAAACTTTTAAATAGTGATGGGGGAATAGTTGAGCTGGACAGGATAATGCCAAAGGCAGCTTTAATATGGTGGCTTTAACAACAACTTGGCTCTCAACAAAGTTTTTGTTTGTTCCTGATTGAGTTAACAAGACTACTGCTCTTCTCCAGTCACTGATTTGTAATATTCCTCTCCCTTCTGTTTTTCCTTTCCAGTTTCTCTCTTTTTTCAGTTTACCTTTGAGGTTTCAAGGTTCAGAGGTGGATGGACATTAGACATAATTTGATAGCTGTTTAAAAAACATTCCTTTTTCACGAATTTAAACTGCTTGCTAAACAAGTCAGGCCCAAATCTGGGCAGCTGTTTTGTCTGTGTTAAGGGCGTCTGTTGCTGGTTTTGCTGTTTTAAGTATTAAAGGTAGGAATGGGGAAAGGAAGTCTGGCTCTTTAAAGGGAGAATGCCATTCAGCAGGATTCTCAATCTGTTCTACTTAAACAGAGTGTGACTGCTTCATGCAAGAAAGATTGCACTATTTCACAATAGTCAATTGCTGCTAGTACTTAACAAACTGAATCCTAGCTTTGGGATGTGTGCTGCTTCTGTAACATGCGGCTTTCCTTATGAAAATGTCAAGATTTCTAATTTTTTTGGGATCTTATCAGACACTTCTGCAGCTGTGACTCTCCTCCTGCCTTGATCAATACATTGCCATGAAGTATAATGAAGGAATCTGTCCGAAGACATTTGGTAGTGCAGTCTTCATCTTCCTTGCTGGGCAAATAAGCCACATCCTGGTTAATGCTTTAAATTTCTTGTGAATATAGATATTCAGGGTAGGTGTTAAAGCGACTCATTTCTGTCTCTAATGTCTCTAAATTCTTGGGATACAGTGCACCCCTGCAGTTCCTTTTCATAAGGTTTGCACAGCAAGAATGAACATTTAGGCCTGCAATATTTGCCTAGTCTGCCTGCAAATGTAGGACTGCATAGGTGGTATTTGAGTATGAGAGAATCCCAAATGAGCTCATTCTTGTCCTTTTACAACAGGCTACTGATGTAGGAATGAGTGGGGAAATCAGATAAATACTACAACATCATCACTGTAAGGGATTTTCCTGCATTGTTTAAAGCTGATAAATGAGTTTTGCTACCTCCTTTAAAGCCCCAGAGGCGTTTCTGTGTGGGAAGGAAGATATGTTTCTAAAACCTGCCATGCTCTTCTCTCAGCAGCCACAGCTGTTGGGGAGCTCTTGCATCTGAGTGCTAGAGAAGCCCTGGAGTTATTTAAGATTGAAGGGGTCAAAAAACAGTGCTGAAGCAGATTTGCACACCCAGTTACTCATTTTTATGAATACTGTTGTGGCAGGAGAGGGATTCGGACTTGCTACAAAGGGATTTAGAATCTAAAATTTGGTCTGTATCTTAGATGTACAGCTCAATATATTTTTGGGCTTGGTACAAAGATATGCAGTTACTTACTTAGATGACCTAATGAGAAATGATGATGAGCCTTGTGGAAAGGTGAGGAATAAGGGAAAGCTGCTCTGGGGACAGAAGCATTGGAATTAGTTTGTGAAGATAATTAAATTATCTGTTGGGCAAATTACTTGAGACTCTTTAGAGACCAAAATTGAATTTCCTTTCTTTTGGGAGCTAGAATCATCTAGTGAGGAAAGACTTAATTCTATTTTTATCTTTTACTCAAAAATATCTGTCTATAAAAGTTTTGTCCACTATCCCAAATAATTTTAAACTGCTTATCTGGGTGTGGGAAACATGACTTAATTTTTTTTTTAACCTCTAGACCGGTTGGATGGCGGGTGTGATCTACAGGGGGAAAAGTCTGAATGAGAAAGGGTGGGGTTTTTTGTTGTTTTTAAGCACTGATGGTTCAAGGTTTTTCCAAAAGAGGTTCACATAAAATCCTGTAACCTACACTACCATCCGTTAGAGTAGCTCAGCTTTAGTGATCAGCAAGGGGAGTAGGGGAGTAGTTTAATTGTTAGGGGGAGTAGTTTAATTGATTAGGGGAGTAGTTTAATTGTTAGGAAAAAGGACTGATAAAGACTGAAGAACAGTGGCTGATCTGTGAGCAGGATGTGTATGTTTTCCACTGTGTTGTTTCAAAGCTGAGGATGTCTGCAAGTTTATGTTAACACTGGGTCTCCTTGTCCTTGGAACGAAATTGCCTCATCAGCAGAACCCCTTAGGGGTTTGAAAGTCTGCCCAAGACGTCATCCTCCTCTTATAAAAGGGGGAAAAACTGCCAGTTCTAGTGTCTCTGACCCCTTCCTCCCCCCTCCCTTTTACTTACAGAGCATCAAGGGGCGGACCTTTCTTCTGCAAACTACACATCTTGCGTTCTCCTTTGAGTATTCATTTTTCTTCTAGCAGTAATTTGATTGTGGGCTGTTCCAACTTGCCTGTAGTGAATAAGCAGAGAACTGCATGTTGAAAGACTTGAGTTTTCTCAGTAGGCACAGTTTTCATACTATATACGATGAGAATTTCTTGCAAGTTTTGAACGAGGTTAAAGTTGAGAGGTCCTCTTGGATTTATTTTTTTTTTTAACATATCTGTGTCTATCTCTCTCTATATAAAGAGAGGTCTTTAAGGGCTTGTAACTGTTGAGAAAAGGATCGACATGACACTGCTGGAACCAGAAATGCAGATGACAACACTCCAATCAGGTATCACCCCAAACAGATCCCATGGGTAAATTTTGCTAGTGAAACATAGTCGCTGAACTATATAGGAAGTGCCAGGAGGCTGTGTGACTGAGTAGAGGCAAATTAGAGAGCTGTGGTGACTTCATGTGCAGGTTGCAGATGAGGCTGGATGTTAAATACTGTTCACGTTAGAGCTTCATCAGAGATAAAGTTATCTTTCTGTTCTTCGTTTGTTGGTCTCCAGTGTTTAAATTTAAGTGGCTTATGAAGATTAGAAAATCCCAATCAAGGCTAGTTCTTTTCCTAAAGAAATTTCCTCCATTTAGCTTTTGACTGATTTATGTGGTTTCACTGTTAATAATTACTTTTTGATGAAAGATATTCTCATATTAATATACTTTGGAGAGCTTTTAAATTGCGTATTTTGGGAAAAACCCTTGTCCTTTGAAAATTCCAAATACTTGTTTTACATCTTGAAAGACCGTTTCCTTGGGAATGACAATGGTATTTTGTTTGCATGATTTTGTCATAAATACTGTGGCCTCTTTGTGATACTGTGCTTACCTGTTAGAGTTGCAATTCTGTCAGGTAAGACATGCTAGAGTGAGAATTATCTGTTAATGGTAGTATGATGTACTTCTATAGGGTGTTTTTATCTGAGGCTTTGGAACATTATGTAGTGTTGAAACTTAACAAATATATGTAGATATAAACGACCTTTGCTCTGTGGATGGGAACAGATACTGTAACCTTGGTAAGTTTTGACCACAAACTAGTAGTAGCCTAGGCGTTTGGGTTTGCATTTGTGTACTCCTAATCTCTTGTGCAGCATTGCCTGAAAAGCAGCGCATAGGTAGTGCTGGAAGTGTCAAGAGCAAAAACAAGTGTGTTGTTTCTGAAAGTTAAATGCTTTTTCTTTTCCTTAAGTAGTGACTTGGAAAGAGACAAGTAAAACAATAACTTCATAGTTTAATGTAGGGTTTTTTTTCCCCCAAAATTGCAGGTTTTTTTTTTTTCTGAATTTGTGGTGTTAATTTCCTTAGCTTAATCATATGTTTTGTAAAATATCTGTGAAGATTGTGTATGTCTATAAAGATCTTGTATGACCTTTATTTTATAGTCTTGACATATGATTGTATTCTTTGTTGTTTAGAGAACCATAGTATGGGTTATTTTTGTACCTGTAGATAGGGAAGACGGGCCTACATCTTATGTGGAATACGTAGTGTTTGTCTCAGTTCAGAATGGTATTTGGACACAATACATCATTCCTCTAGTTGTACTCTTGTAGTCTGTGAATTTTGGAGGCAGGATGTAGACACTAACAAGGTGTTTGGTATTGAACAGGATGCATATGGCAGGACAGTATCTAATCTGTCTTCATTGTAAAGAAAGCTGTTATGTAAAGGCCTGGAAAAAAGATGTTTACCTTAATGTGCTTTGTTTCTAATAAGTTTTTAAACTTTTTTTTTCCTCCAAACAAGGAAGAACCATGGAATTTACATTTCAGAGTTCTTTTAACTGAATTTGTGCATTACATTCTGGGGAAATTCACCTGATAAAGTAATACTTGTTAAAACTAGGGAAACAGCCTTCATGTTAGTATTACTTTTTCTCAGTTGTTTTTTTGTGGCTGTGTTTCTTTATTTCTTTCAAATTATGGGAACTCCTGAGGCTCACATTTAATTCTTAGGGTGAGAGTTTCTCCCACTAAAGAGTACTTGTATGGAGCTTTCGCTTAAGTCAGCTAACCCTAGTCCTAGATTATGCAGTGGCGTTCTGCAGTGTTGAGGCAATTTCCTGGCAAGCTTAGCTCACATAATGAAGGATACAGATTTATTGCACCTCTTCCATCAGTGGCTGCTCTCTTTTCTCATGGATCAACCACTGCTGGAAAAATATTAAGCAAGAAGCGGGCAAATGTTTACGTAAATGGATTCACAAAATTGATGGGGAAATTAAGTGTGACAACAGGATGGGAACCATGTGCTTAGTAAGTTTTAAAGATCAGTCTTGAACAATGACAGTGTATAACAAGCTTCTAGATAAGGAAAATGGCTACTTGATGATGAGACCAAATTGTTCAGTTGTAATATTTAGAGACTTCAGCTGCTCTTGATGGCTACTCTTATTTGGCTTAGTGAGGTAGTTGTCTGTTGGACAAACTGTGTGAGAATTTAGAGACTGAAATTGGATCTCCCTTCTGTTGAGAGCTAGAATGAAGAAATGAGGCAAATGACTTAACTGAGGAAAGACTTAACTTCTCAAATCTTCTTGGTCCTGATGTTCGTCTCCAGAAGCCCTACTAGAAAGTTGGAAGTCTGAAACGCTTGTCCCAGTCAACTCATCAAAGTTTCTGAACAGCCATTGAAGAAATAGGAGGATCAGTGTCTAAGCTTGGTAAATAAATTATCCTGGTAGACTTTACACAAGCTTGTACTCCATAGACCAAATGTTCTTAGAGCCTGCAGGTCGTGAGGCTGTGCTTATTTAATGCTTGGGTATAATGGGAGTCCCCTCAAGAAGTAATAGTATCTGAAGCCATAGTTGACCTAGGACATAGTGTTTGTATTCCATGTTGGTGGGCACATAAAAAGCAACACCTTTGATACTAAAAATGAGAAAACATTCTTAATGTTTCGGAGAAAGAACTGAGAGGAAGATTGCAACTTTACTATTCTGGGAGCAGAATAGCTTAAGCAGGAAGGGACTGTTTCTTCAGAACAAAAGATAACTGAAGCAAGAACAATATGACTAGTGAGAGGTGCCTATTGTATTAACCAGAAAAAATCACACACACCTGTCAAACTGAAAAAATGAGTTGTAAAAAAATCAATACAAGTGATGACAGCTGAGGAAGGAAAAAGTAAAAGTGAAAATCAGACTGAAAAGGCATTCCAAAAAGGGAGTACACTCAGGAAAAAATTGCAAAAATGAGAGCAAAAGCTTAACTGCTCTATTTGGCCTCTCACTGGACTACAGAATTACTTGAAGAACTGTGGTATTACTGATCCAGTCATTCAAAAAGTGGTCATACACAGTGAGGCAAAGTTCTACATTTATTTCAATAATATAGTTTTGGAAACGGCCCAGTGCCATTTTGTGTGTTTTCATTCTGTTGAAAGTGAAGCTGATGTGTAGATCTATAGCAAGCTCTTAGCAGTGGCAGCTCCCTCATTAGTGTTTTTCTCCAAGAGTACTTGGTCATATTTGCTGCCTTGACTGTCTCAGCATCTGACTCATTTGTTTTCTTTATATTCATTAAAAGCTTGTTGTTTCCTTCCCATTATCTGTTTCAACCTAATCTCCCTAAGTAGCATCTTTTTTTGTTCCCCTGAAGCTTTTTTGCTATTCATGTCACTGTCTAAATATTCTATATAGAGATCTTGCAACTTCTTTTGCTGTTGGTCACTGTTCAGTCAGGATATGGACCGAATAGTTTTTGATATGACCTGGCTTTGTAACAGATTGTTTGGCTACTGAAAGAATGAGTCATGTTTTCTTTCTTTTTCTTTTTTTTTTCTAATCAGGAGGCAAGAGTGCTGGAAGCATACGTTTTTGACACAATCTACAAGTCAGTAACACCTAAAAATGTTTTTGAACGGCCATATGAGGGACTCATTAAACTGAAGGAAATCTCAGGAGTCTTTGATGTGCTGCTGGCCTCTATATGCAAATTTTGTGCTTAAATGGCAAATACAAACTTTCACTTTCTTTTTTATTTTAGTTGTTTTTGTCAGAAATTTCTTTTTATGACTTCTGCCAGGTGGCTGGGTAGAAATATGTGTTCAGTACACATACAGGAATGCAATCAGCCAGAGAGATAAACCCTTAATTTCAGATCATTTCTTTCAGAAGTTTTGCATGGATTGTTAAGAGTTATGGCCACTTAGGGTCATGTAGAGTCTGTGCATTGCCAGAATTTATGGATGTTAGCACTTGGCCAAATGGCCACTTCTGTTAATGAATTCTATTTCCTTATAATGTTGCTCTACTTAAAAATCTTTGTTTACTGTTCTGGGTAGCATTAGTTTGTTTGCCTTGTCTTGGTATATGTTGCACATTAATACTTGTCTCTGTTTAATCCTAATTTCTTTCCTTGAGTATGCTGAAAAAAAATTAAGATGGTTCAGCATAGAGTGATCTATCAGATACCATCTTTGCATTTTGATATACTTGTTTTATTGGTCTGCTGAAAAAATATCTTAGAACCTATTACAGATAAAGGCAGGTATGCAAACCAGAATTCGGTTGTTCTAAACTGTCAGAAGTCCAGTTTAGATCAACAAGAGGATTTTTTTCCATGCATATTTATAGAACAAAAGAAAAGATGTTTTGGAGTCAGCACTGTAAATGAGCATAGAAATAATTTAGTTCTCTATCGTGGATAAAACTTGACTTCTGTGATCTAATTTGCTTTGCATCCAACTGGTCTTAAATAGGAGCAATTGCTTCAGCTGAAAATTAGTGTCATCTTGAGTCAAATGTAAAAATTCACTAATTTCTGAGGGAAAAGTTGGATTTTTGAGCCACTTTAGCATATTAGGGATATATTAAATTCAGTTTAGGAAAAAACAATGCTGATCCCTTCATTCTTTCTTTCAAAGCACAGCTCCCTCTTCCCTCTTTAAAGGATTTAAGTTGAAGTGCTTTAGGGATGTCAGCTGCTAAACTGCTTTCAATGGGAAGAAAAGGAACAGGCAGCATATCTGTATATTCATAGAAAGGAGATGTCCCCCTCTTCAGCTGTTTCAGGAGTGACAAAGGTCAGAGCTGGAGTTTATGTGGTTGGTTTTCTCTTTTTCATGTTTTAAATAAAGTTTAAATTCCGTATTAGCTTTTGGTTCTCAAAGAATGACCTCATTTGTGCAGTAAAATGCCTTTTAACTTCATCTGGTCTTTTTCGAGTACCTGTTACTAGGATTTTTTTCATTACTGTTGTTTTCATTTCCTAATGAGAGGTTTTCCTAGGTTTTTTGCATTTCATTTTGTTTGAATAGTAGAATTTCTAAAGAAAAAAAAATTGGTAATTTCTTTCCCCCTTCTCCCCCCCCCCAAATTTGGAATTTCAAGATTACAATGAGTTCTTGAATCAGCACAATTGGGATTTTGATTTGGATGAAGGGTGGAGCTGAGGGAAAAACGTTCCTAGCTTTAGAGTTTGCATCATCACTACTTTAAAAATAGAACTTTTGATTTCACTTTGGAATCTATGGCATTTGGAAATGTAACCTTTTGTATCTAGGTAGCAAGTTCCTGGGGAGTGTAAAGAGTTCCCTGGTTGCTGGTACAGTTCCCTGAGTGTGTATATTCTCAGTAGTGATAAAATGACTCTTCACTGGCTTTTAACCAGAATCCTGCATGTGATTCAAAGACTGAACAAAGTTATGTGAGCTTCATCGTCGTCATGCAGTGGGAATTCTTTCCGAAGCAGCAAATGGGATGTTCCTGAAGTCAGATTTAAATATGGAAATTTTTATGCCAGAACTACTAACTGCACAAAGCTCTGGGTTGGCTGTTACAAGACATGGAGTGAGGAGTGTACAACTGTAAGCTGCACACTACTGAGTTATTCCATTCATGAAAGATTTGAACATAACCTTTTACTGCCTTTTATCCCTGTGATTAACTATTGAGTAAGCAAATCACTGTTGTTGTGTTAGCCAAAACAGAGTTAAAGGATTGTACTGAAAGTAAACATATAAAGGATGCTTTTCTTTCTTTTCTTCTCCCCCCCCAAGAATGACAGCCTACAATAAAGACTAGCCATAGAATCACTTAGTTGAGCAGTACCTATTTCTATGGACAATCTTAAATTTAAATAAGAAGCTCCTGAAAATCTATTAAAACCGGGAGTAAGTATTAGTTGAAGTGTTAAATCACCTTTTAAAAATAATATTTTTTCCTCCATCTCCTTTGAAAATACTCTGTTTATTCATTTTATCCAGTGAGCGTTACACTGTAGGTTGAGAAAGAGGGAGTAGGAAAAAAAACATTCAGGGAGCTTTTTGTCCTTACCCATTCTGTGAACTAAGAGGAACTTGTAAGGGGGCACACACAAGCTGCACTTGTTCTAAAACAGCGGAGATGTGGTAGGCACAAAATTATTCACCGACTCCTTTGTTTTGTAACCCTTCTTATAGCTCCAGCTTACTTTAACATGTACCTACTGAGAAATAACTTTAGGATGTTACTTTTAGGTCTGTGCATGTGTGTACATGTGTGCATGTTAACCAGTTTCCAGTGTACATAGTAAGATTTTCATCATCATACTGCATTTTTTGTATCATTCACCAATTGCTATGAAAAATGAAAGTTTAAAATGCATGTGAAGTCGTGTCAGGTTTTATATGTTGTAACTGCAATCAAAGCAGAGTCTTCCTTGCTGTGAAGTTAATGCATTATGTATAATGGGCCTGGTTTAATTTTTGTCATCATACTCTGTAAGTTACCTACTCATTTACATGATGAATATGAATCAGCCTTTCTTTAGGAACATCGTTCAAGTGCATGAGAAAAATGAAATAAAAAATAATTACTTAGATCAGATTCTTGCTTGAGGTCTTCAGCACAATTGTATAGAAATTACTTAATGATTATGTTTGTAGGCTCAGACTGATCATTTTTATCTCTGTGGCTCAGGTGGATCATAGTCACCTTTGTAGCTGATCACTGATTTAGGTTCTGGATTAATATCTGAATGTGTGCTATGCTGAGTTTCTCTAAACTGGTGTGATGATTACACCATGCATACTTTGCCTGAAGGGATACAGCGCAGACACGCATCTGTTCTGTCTTCCAGTTACCTGGTAACTCCTTGCTATCCAGTGTTTGCCAGATTTAAGAGATGACTAATGTTTAACAAAGTGCTCAAGTTTCCATTCCTGTGTGATAGCAGAAATGTACATGAGTGTTTAGAATCAGGATTATTATTTTTTTTAATAATGGGATTCATGCCCAGTCTACATTATGATTGTAGGCATTAAAATACAATTTTTTTTATGTCTAAGCATCTGTGTGAATCAGTCTCTAATGCTCTAATGTGTGCCCAGAGCTGTATGAATCAGTGATGGGGATTATAGGTAACTGTTGATGTTTTGGGAATGTCTCTGATGTTATTGTTTGATGCCATGTGGAAGCTAATATAAATAAATTTTAATATGTAACTATTTTATCTGATTTTACCAGTCTCAAATGGCTCCTGCAGCACAAACCACCCCCCCCAAACGAAACAAAAACCCCCACAAAAAGTCGACCCCCGAAATCTGAAGTAACCTACAGCTTCCTGTTGCATTTGGATTCTCCTTGCTGCTGAGGTGCTGCACGTCAGTTCAGGCTTACAGCACCCTCTGCTGTTCTGACCTTAGGGTTCTTCCAAGGAGAGACTGGCGCTTGTTCCAAATTGCCTTTTCAAATGGAGAAACCTCAGCTGGGTTATCTTGAAGTGGTCTGATTTTTCATTTGTGACTAAGGAAACACGAGCCCTGCTTTATGGAGGTGAAACTAGAATCTTTATCTTAATGGAAGAAATATTGCCCCACTCGCCCATAAATTTCTTAGTTAGGAGAATTTTACTAACAGAATCAATATAGGAAACTAGTTTAATTACACTGGCACAGCTCCCTTTTGTGATTAACATCAGCGTGGTTTAAGAGTGCTATATAATTTAGCAATAGTTTAAACAGGTAAAGAGTCATAAGGAAACAGAACTGGAAATACTCTTCAGTGTCACAGAATCCAGTCCCCTGCTGCTGCAAGTAATCAGGTCATATACTCCCCTTCATAACTATATCAAGCACCATTTTAGAAAGTGTTGGATTTCTCACTCGTACTGGAAAGCTGTCCTAGAATTTCTCTCTTTGGTTAAAAATCTTCTCATTTTCAATATTAAATGAGCATGTGTGCCAGTGGCTTTCAGTGCAAATAACTTCTTGTAGTTAAACTGATGCAAACCTCTAAAGCAGGCAAAATGTTTTCACTAGAAGAAGCTTCATGTACTTACAAGATCCTTAAGTAGGCAAGTGCTAAAATAGTATCTGCTAATGTGACCTGCTCAATGCTTTTTTGTATCTTTCTGTAGCGATGCTTATTTTAAAATATCGTCTAAGTAATGTCCGTGATGCTTCCCAAGCATTATGCACAGTGTTGGATTCCCAACAGGTTAGGAACCTATTAAATTGTCCAATGTGAAAAGTAGGTTGAGAAATGTATTTATGGTTCTTTGTAGTCTTCCATTTTCTTTGCCCTGATTGTTTTTCCTCAAAAATGAGTGTATCCTGAATAAAGAAGTTGCAGCTTCCAGTGCAGCACAAGTGGGCTTGATCAGCCTGTAATGATAAGTGACCTTGATGAGATTTTTTTGCCTTTTTTTTTTATTATTCTGCTGGAGATACTCTAAAGCTGTTGTTCCTTGTCTACGTTTTTCGATGTTTGAGATTTGGATTTTGTGCTCATTGATGTCAACTCAAATTAAACATATGCCTTTTAAAAATAAATGGTTTTGATTTATTAAAGTTACTATCTGACACTGAGGTACCGCCAATTAAAAATCGCAACTCCCAAAACTTTTGGTTCAGAAAGTACCTTGAGATTGACTTACTGCAAAATACTCCTGAAACTTAGAACTTTCAATGTTCTGTCACTAAAAGCTGAACTAAACAGAAAACACTTTGCAGTCCACCTTTGCTGACTTCATGTTACCGCTAACTAAGCAAGAACAAGATCCAGATTAGTAGGCTCCTTATGGAAAAACCTCTATTACTAATCTTATCTTGAAAACCCAGAGACTAATGTGAGGGTCTGGAGTATGTAGTGTATGAAAAGTGGTCTCTCAGCCCATTTAGAAGTCAAAGCATCTTTAAATTTAAGCTAGAAAGTTGCTGTTAAACTTTAATGGACCAGAAAAAAATAGCAAATTTAAACAGACATGCAATATTCTACAGAATTTGAAGTTTGTTTTTTAATTTATTTTGATTTCCATATAACTTGAAGTATACAATACACAATCTCAATTATTTTGTTTTTATTCCTATTGTTCTTTTCTGATGCTTGTTTTCTTATCCTTATTGTACTGGGCTTTTGCATTATAGTCGCAGGCTAAGTGGTTGCTTATAATAAGAGACTGCTCCACTCCTCCCAGTTTTCCTTGGAGAGAGGCACTCACTGTTTGCTGTGGTTGTTGATTTAGTGCCTGGGAAGAATGAGGTTTTTTTGGACCCCTTCCTCATCGCTCCCTGCTAAGGGAGCCTGCGTCATTGAGAAATGTTTAACCTTGTGGCCCTGAAGCAGGACTGGAAACTTTTCTGCAAAATCTACAAGCTAAAACTAGATCTTGAAAATGTTATTTACGTGAACTACTCTTTCCTTTGATTTAATTGGGACAGGAGATTGCAGAGCTTGATTTAGAATTTTGAGTAGCAAGTAATTTGGAGAGTTAGCAGGGGGGAAAAA
Source organism: Lepidothrix coronata (assembly GCF_001604755.1). Classification (NCBI taxonomy): domain Eukaryota; kingdom Metazoa; phylum Chordata; class Aves; order Passeriformes; family Pipridae; genus Lepidothrix; species Lepidothrix coronata. Next base: position 2,001,718 of record NW_016690321.1, read on the forward strand.
TAATTTCTTTCGTGAAGATGGGTGAGTAACTGATTTAGGGGAGGAGGAGAGAAGAGTTGGGGGCAGAAAACAGAAAAGTGTGGGAGGACTGTCTGGGGAAAACTGTCCTAAGATAGCAGTTCTGGCATTGTCAAATACTTAAATAATTCTTTCTAATTCATGTAGGGAGGCTAGCTGTGCATAATTTTATTCCTATAACATGGTATTTTCAAGATGCTGATAGCAGACGAACATCCTCAAAAAGCATCGTGGAGAAGGCATTTTCAGACTTAAACTTGAAGTGCGAGTTGGTTGTGGAGAGCCAGGGGCCTAAATTGTGATGGGAGTCTTATTTCCAGAGCTTTGATCTAATAACAGATACTGCTTCTCATATATGTCTGATTTTCCCAGACTGTCCACTTTTTAACTTCCCTTCCTCCCCCATCTGGACCATGGGGGTTCTTCTAACTCTCGTGCAGAATTTCCAGATGTCTGGCTTCCCTGCTGGAACTACACTCCATTAACTGAGAGGAAAGAAGACGTTCAGAAATCCCAGACATTTCTGCAGCATAACCATAATAAATCTGACATATCATGAAAATGCTGTGCTTTTGCTAATTAAGTATATAGCGTGCTTGTAGTACAAAGAGCAATCCTGACGTGCCCACAGAGTGGGGAATTTATTCCACATGCTCTGGCAATCTATACAGCACGTTTGTATGTTTATCTTCAAGATACTCCGAACAGAAATGTGGCAGCTCTTGTCTCTCAGGGCCAGTCTGTTTATGGTAAAGAGATTGAAACTAAAGTGAAGAAGCTTGATTCAAGGGTGAAATAACAGGAAACAGTTTTAACTGACCCACTGATTTGTCATGACCAATGGAAGGCATGGGAAGGGGTTGTGCTTTCCTTCACTCCTCTTTTTCAGCAGCGGCAGCTCAGTGCACCTGCTGCTTAGCCCCAGCTAGCTTTTTTATGAGAAGTCTAATTCACTTTTGAAAACAAAGCCATTAAAAAATACCCACTTTTCTGGTGGATCGGTGAGCTGAATTAACTCACTGAACTTTCTTATGAAACCAAGAGCCATCAAAAAGAAGGAATGGTGAGAAGTGGAGCAAAGTGCTAGATTATTTCATCTGGCTTGGTAGCATCACTGAAACTGTCTGTACTGATAAGTGAAACTGAGGAAACAGATAAACAATTTCAACTCTGAGTCATCAGTAGGATGAGAAAACAGCTGAAATCAAGATCATGGAACCTGTAAATGGTGGTAGTGGTTGGGCAGTAAGTCTAGGAGACAGAAAAGATTACCAGCAAAGAAGAATATACAGTACATGATAGACTCAAACAATTAAGAAATGTATTAAATTGGAAATGAGTGATTTTTAGGAGAATATTAAAAATTAGCACATTTCCCCAGTGTGAGATTTGTCATGTTAGAATTTACTTTGTTTTTACTCTGAGGTTGCTACATATCTATGAATGGACAAGCAAGTCACTGGAAAAAGGGTGGTTACACATCTGTCACGGAATGGTTGAGGTTGGAATTAAAATCTAGATGTCATCTTCCCCAACCCCCCTGCTCAAGCAGGGCTACCTAGGGCCAGTTGCCCAGGACTGTGTTTAGATGGCTTTTAAATATCCCAAGGATGGAGACTCCACAACCACTATGGGCAATCTGTGCCAGTGCTCAGTTGCACTCACAGTAAAAAAAAAGTGTTTCCTGATGTTCAGAGGGAACCTCCTGTGTTTTAGTTTGTGCCCATTGACTCTGGTCCTGTCATTGGGCACCACTGAGAAGAGCCTGGCTCTGCCTTGTTTGTACCTGCCCTTCAGGTTTTTTTGCTTATGGATAAGTACCCCAAATAAGATCTCCAGTATGCCCATGTCTCTCCTGTACTGGGAATCTTGGAGCTCAAGCCAGCATTCCAGGTGTCACCTCATCAGTGCTGAGTAGAGAAGGATCACCTCCCTTGATCTGCTGGGAACATTCTTCCTAGTGCAGCTGAGGATAGCTTCCTTAGCCTTCTTTGTCCCAAGGGCACATTGCTGTGTCATGTTTAACTTGGTGTCCAGCAAGATCCCCAGGCCCTTTTCTGCCAAACTGCTTTCCAGCCCCTCAACCCCCAGCATGTGCTGATGTACCCTTTGAGTCTGATCATTAATTCAATTTTCAATCCATCTCACTGTCTCCTCCTCTGACTCATACTTCCATCAGCTTCTCTATGAGGATCTTGCAGGAGGCAGTGTCAGAAGCCTCACTAAGTCAGGGTAGACAATATCCACTGCTCTCCTCTTTTACACCTGGTCTGTCTCTCCACACTGTAGCTGAAACCTAGAGACAGTTTTGCTCAATAGCTGTCATGCTCAGGCAAAAATACTTTCTGATAGGAGGGAATTGTGAGTTCATAGTAAATTCTGGACTTACTATAGCATAGTAGCTAAAAGAAGCATATGGCAATGTCTGTGCTGTTAAACTGTTTTTGTTCTAAAGAGTTAGTTTGTGAGTGACTTCTCTTACTGGCTGTTAGATGTATTGGGAGCGAGCAGCCAAGTTCTGTCAGATCATAAGAACTGGCAGCCATTTAAAAACCATATTTTTTTCCTTTGCATGTTTGTCTATTCAATTAGGTCATGAACCTGTTTGCTTTTATGTGGTCCCACTTTAATGGTCCTTCTCTTGTGTATGGATTCATAAAATAGATTCATAGTCAATGAAGGATGCAAGGATTTCTAATTCCAGTTATGACACACAGACTCTGTGCTATATGTAAATATTTCTATTTGTTTTAACTCAGTTTATCCAACCAAACAGTTTTTTAATAGAATTGAATTGCTTAGAATCCATAAATGCACGGTTCTGACTGACAGGTTCTGGTAACTTATATCAGAAAGATCTTAAGGGAGAATCAGGGAGCTGCTGAAAAATAGTGACCAAAGAGACTTCTCTGCATATTGTTTCAGGGGAGCTCATAGATTTAGGAGGAGGCAAGCAGAACACAAAGCTGATGTCTGAATAGAACATAATGTTCCAAGCACACTTATTTCTACAGTTACAACCACTTAGACTACAGGCCTTCCAATGCTTTTAAGACAGTTGGGGATTAAAACTCCTAAAATTTGGTGGGTTTTACTGGGAAGAGGGTGCACCCTCACAGTTACTTACCTTTTTTATTTTGCTTTCATGGCTGGGATTACCAGAACTCTTGGATATGAGATAAAATTTGTTTTTAAAGTAAGCATGCTCTTGGCAAAGGAGGCCTGTGACTTTGCCCCTTGCCCCCTTTCTTTTGGGTAACCACATAGGTCAGGTCAAACCACATGCAGTATGCTTTGCTTTCCCTACCTCTAAATTTTCTGCCTTCAAATTTAGCCAGTGATTTTAAAATCATGGGCACTTAAATTGCACTCTCATGTATATGGAAAAGTCTTTGAGGCAGAGGTTTGGAACATGGATATGTGCAGGCTAAGTTTAGGATATAAAGCATTAGTTTTTGTGGCAATTCCCAGTACATGTGAACTTACGCTGAGGTACCAAGCAGTAAAAGCAGCTCACCCTGGTTTTCACTGCAGGGAGATCTTGTCTGTGCAAAATTGCTGCTTCTTGCTTGAGCCTGGATTTTGCTGTGCTTTTTTTTCCCATCCAGACATGATTCTTCTCAAATGCCTGGAAAATAAGATCTTTTGTGAACTGCTTGAATGTTTTAGATCAGTTGAGGTTGTTTGGGGGAAAATACTACATTTTGGTCTGGTACCTGTGAGTATTGTGACCAAATCACTGGGGAGAGGCACAAATGATATATGAACTGGGAGAAGTTAAACAGGTTTTTAAGATGAGACTGGATGTGTCACTTAGTGCCATGGTCTAGTAACCATGGCAGTAGTGGATCAAGGCACTTGATCTCAGAGGTCCCTTCCAACCCGTCTGATTCTATATTTCTATGATCCAAAAGTTTGTCTTCTTTTATAGCCTTGAACAGCTCTAGATAAAGGAAAGTAAACCTTTGGTTTGGTTGATGCAGAGTACAATTCATTTAAAAATGTAGTCTTTGGAGAAGGAAAGGTAGTACTGTCAAAACTGCATCCTCCTAAAATGATGGGCAAGTAAGTGTCATGATGTGACTGAATCCCCTGAAGGCATTAAAGCACTTCCACCGTAGCAGAACCAGAATATTTTTCCTGCTAATCTAAAGCTGAAATAATTTAGTGGCATGCAGGTAAAAGCTATCCCAAATCCAGTCTCAAATTCTCTCCCTCTTGAGATTCATGCTTTATGTTGTACTTTAGGTCTGAAATGTCTGCATATGTGGAGGAGGGGTAAATACATACAAGATCCTGGAAGTTCTTTCCAGGATCAGTGTGTCCGTATCATGAGTTTAAACGGTTGTGTGCCTTGACATTGTCTCAAACCTATTTTACGTTGTAGCTGTAGATTGAAACTCAAACATGCTATACATTTTTATATTGGAAACAGGAATTCAACTGTTGAAGCCGCCACGAAAGCTTGAGATTGGCATCTATCCAGAAAATATCTGAATTTCAACAATAAAGGAGGAGTGAGCATTTGACATTGGCGATGATTTATAGATCTTTGGCAATGCAAGAACTGAGTTTTGCATTATAAAGAAAAATTTATTTCCTATGTCAATAGCTGTTTTTTACTGGTGGGTGAAATGAGCATCCATGACAATGGAAAAGGAGATCACTTATAGTGGCAGCTAACCACTGAATTGGCTTAGAAGTATCATAAAACTTCCTCTCCTACTTTACCTCAACCAAGCCTCCACTACTATCTGATTGTGACACTTGAACCACTTTTACAGAAAAAAACTAGCAGTCAAAAAACCCCCACATCTAAGATTATTAGTATAGGCTACTAACTTATTAAATGAATGGGATGGTTTATGGTCTTTTTAGAATTATACCTCCATTAGTGAATAGTTTTTTCAAGTTGTGCAGGGGTCCTCTGCAACCATAAAGGGTAGACATTTTAATAAAAATATGGATTCTGGGATTGCAATTCTGTATCAGATTAACCAAGGATAATTATCATTAAGCCTCAACAGTGTTGTTATTGCCCATGTAACTGATGTGTTTAGAGAAGAAACAGGAGCTTTCTGGACAAAAGTCACAATCCTGTAGTGAGGGTTTACCTAGTAGCAATTCTGCTAGTATAAATTGAGAAGTAAATGAAGGATTTGCTAATCCTTTCACAAGCAGTGCATGAGCATCGAGTGCATCCTGGCTGTTTCCTCTCTTGCTTAGGTAGTTTAAAAATTGACTACATTTTCCAAGTGTTTTCAGGTGACCTCTTTGAGCAGCAAGAGAGTCTGATAGAGAATAAACCTTTTATTGCCAGAAACTGAAAGGATGTGGGAGGGAGAAGTGCAGGATATGTGTTGCTCAACAACCACAGAAATTAGTGACATAACTTCTCAAACTCTTAGACGTGCCTTAACATGAGGGGAAGGGTGTCTTTCTTTCTACTGTCCTTTCCCAGTTACTCCCTCCTGAAAAGAAATTACTGTTTTAAGACAAATTCAAATTGCTTCCTATTCCGCTCTATCCTTCTCACTAATCCCCTTGGTCTGGCAGCCAGAACTTCCTCTTTTTTCTGCTCTTGAGAGCAAAACAAATATTTTGGGCTTTGCTGTTTTCACTTTTTCATAGTGGTTTAAATTAAAGCCTGGAATATCTGTAAGAGGAAATGTTTTGAAAAGTCTTGTGCTCAGTGTTCTTCACTGGGCACAGTATATATTCACATGTCAGTGCCATTCACTTAAGAGTTGGACTCGATGATCCTTGTGGGACCCTTCCAACTCAGAATATTCTTTGTGATTCTGTGTTTATGATTCCTGAAACCTCTGGATATTCCTGCCTGTGTGCAGTGGTGGGAGAAAATGCACATCTGCATGTATGTGAGCACATCTGCCTACCCCTGGAGAGGTTAAAGTTATTTGAGGTGCATGTGGATATATTAGCAGACTAACTGTAGGCAGGAAGGCTGATAAGAACTATTTAAACTTGAATGACTCTCTGGCTTGGAACCTTTGATTCTTTTATAACAGGTATACTGTTGCTCCTAGGTATGAGCAGGGAACTGTAACTCTTACTTCCTTTGGTCTAAGCAATTACTTTAAGAAAGACGGGTAATAGCTGAACTAAAGGAATATATGGGAATTTTGTTGCAATTCCAGCTGGAGCAGCTCTCAGTTAAGCCCCTCCCTTGGAGATACCCACTCCACATTTGAGATGTGGTACTTGATGTGTGAGCTCTCACTGTGAAGCTCTTTGGCTTAACCAAGGTAATTTGAGCTAATCTTCCTAACTTTGCACTGGAACAGAGTGAGAGCATTCATACAACCAGTTCTGGGGGCTCACCAAGGGGTGGTAACTTGAAGAAAGGCTAGTAACTTTGAACTGTAGAGAGGTATGCAACAGTGTTTGCACCTAACCAGAATTTATCAAACAAAATGGTAAAAATAACAAATAAAATGTGTTTGAATATGTGTTTTTAATTTTCTTGCTTATTTTTGTTGGGCTTATATGCACAGTGGGCTGCAGTTGTTTGGGAACTAGTTATAAAACTCCTTTCTCTTAATCCCTCTGCTTTCCTCCTGCCCTCTACTGTGAAGTTTTCTGTCGTGGATAGAATCGTTCCACTGCTTTGGTCAGAGAAATCCACCTGGTAGTTGCATTTCTTCTCTTGGCTAGAAACCTCTAAATGGGCAACACCTTTTTGTAGTCAAGGATTGTATATGCAGCTTTTTAGAGCACAGCATTGACAGAACTGCTGCCAGTGGTTTTCTAAAGAAAAGACAACAACAACGAAAAAGTGAATTTAACCAACTTATCTTTAAAAGTTGCACCATTTTTGTTGGCTGTGAAGGTGACATGTTCTGAGCAGGTGTTACACTCTCATGTAGTAGTATCAGGAGCATGTGCTGTATAATGCTTTTCTTTGGGCATGATCTAGAGTAGGATAGACTTCTGGACCATTTCCTTCTCTTTACCACACCCAACTTCCTGATTACAACAGGTCCTGGAGGGAGGAAGGACTGGCATGGTCAATAAGTGAACCAACATCTCTGCTTCGCTTCCTCTCTCTCCTTCCCCTCTTTTCAACCCTTTTAACAATATTGCCATAGTCTCTTTGCAGGTGAACTTTGGTTAGCAACGCCAACCGATTTTTTGGTTTGCGGAGGGCAAGGTGGGAAAATCAAAAGTTTTGGCTTTATTCTGTCTGTCTTTGCTCCTCAGGTCCGCAGAGCCTGGGAGAGAGGCAGGGCTGAGGGACTCAGTGTTAGCAGAGGGGGATGGGATCGCTGCTGCTGTCTTTCCACACCTCACTTACCATGTTGACTCGCCTTTCTGGTTGGAAACTGCTTATCTACGGAGTTAATCAAATACAGATCAGCGGCTGCATTCCTTGGGCTGAACTGATTCTTCTCAGTCCAGTGTTTTGCAGATAGGGATCGTGGATTTCATGTGCGTGTTTTCAGGGAAAGACAAACTGACATCTTGGATGAATCCCAGGGAATGGGGTGGGTGGCAGAGTTTATATATGTGCTGGGGGTTGACTTGGCTCTAGCTGCTGTGTAAAGTTCACTTTGACAGCTGAAAGATGCAGAGAGAAGCACTTTCAGAATTAGAGACAGTGAGGTAATTAGAGAGTGACATAGGAAAGGAAGTGGGGAAGGGGGAGGTGGAGGAGAGGGAGGGCTCAAAACTCGCCTTGACATCATCTGATAGGTTTTCCACCCTGTGCAGCAGCTATTTTTATGCTTTCAATTCACAGTAATTACAGCTCAATGACAGCCAACTTGCCAAAAGTGGGGGTGTTGGTATATCCCAGAGTGGGTTGGGGAACTGAAGGGCTGCTCAAAGGCTGCGACAAAGGTCCAGATTCCCAGGCATTGTTCTGCTGCTGTGGCCTTTTTTTTTACATTTGCATGGTCATTTACCTTTGGCTACCTGTCACATCTAGGAGTTTTCTGAATGCTGACTGGCAGCACTAGCTGTCACCAGCTAGTTTAAAAGATAAAAGTACTTAAACCTCAGGCTCTTCCTGAGAACTGGAGAAGCAAAAATGTACAGTGCTCCCAGCCTGGCTTTTCTTCCTCTACCTAAAGGTCACTGTTGGTAGGAGGCAGGATCCTGGGAATATCCACAGTGAACTCACATTACATAAATGTGATCCCTAGCTGAGAAGAAGTAAGCAACATAAGTGTCAGCGTGAAGTTTGTATTTATTTTGAAGTATGAAATGAATTGAATCATAAGACATCAAGGACATAAAAGCTTTACAGTGATATAGGTACAGCATTCTATTAATTTTCCAGCTTTTGTCTGCTTGCTAGAAATATCAGAGATAGATCTTCAAATATAGTGGGCTTCATGCTTCTTTCTGAGGTTTCATCTTACACCTCGACTGAGATCTTTCTCACATTGCTTGGGTGAGCATTTTTTGCAGCTCTTTGCCAGTTTTTAGCAGTACATTGTTTATATTTCATCACTAAATTGTGTGCATGCAGATCATTGCAGGCATTGTTTTGTCTGAGAACATTATTACTGGGGGAAGAAAGACAGAAACCTGCATTTAGCTTCAGGGAGGACTGGAGGTGAAAGGAGGAAAAAATGCACATTTTAAGATGGTGGTGGGGATTGTAAACACATTTTCTGTCTGATTATTAATTTGAATTTAAAGAATCCATTATTTTGGTGGGGAGGGGGAACTGATGATGCAGTTTTGTGTAATAGCTGAGCTCATCCAAAGTCTACACTGTGTCAAGATTGGTGTGGCCCCTTTTTCCCTTCCCTTGGCTTTTGAGGATAGAAAAATAAAAGAAGATAAAGTTAATGAATTCATTAAAATTCATTCGAAGTACTGAGTAGGTAGTGATACCTGACATTCACATGCAAGTATTGCTTTCCTTGCCCACCAGGCCTCAGAACGAGCAGCAGTATCTGTGCAAGCTGTCTGTACACCTGATGCAGCATCTTGAGGAAGAATACATTCCCACACTGTGTATCTCATTTCATACTTGAAAGTCAAAGGATATAAGGCTCAATTGATGTCTCATAGATAGATTATGAAAATTGGGATGTTTTTCAAATGAGAAATCTGTGGCAAATATGTGGGTCCCCTTGGTAAAGGTGATTGTTCTGCAAGATACTGAATGTTGGGCATGCATTAGTGAGGGCTGACCCTACTTTTCTGTACTGGTTAGACAACTGAAACTGTTGTTGGAAATCCTACCTCTGCCGTGAAGCGAACTTGCCTATCTGCTCTGCTGATTTCCAGAGCAACTGTCAGAACTATTCATCAGGCTTTACTAGTTCTTACAGTGCATTGATATTTCTGTCTGTGTGACCATTGATCAGATTTTAGATCTTTTATGAGTGCATCAGGATCCAATAAAACAATTAAACTTTTGTTTAACTTTTTCATGCTCATAAATGTGAAAATAGTGTCAGTGTTTTGTACAAGACAGCTTGCTCTTGGTCTTTACTTATCTATCAGAGGCCATGTTTTGCAAGGAGGTACTCCACAAGTGCTTGCTCATGTGTTGATGATATCCTCCAACCTGGGCCCCTTGGAGTTTGTCTTCTTACTGCATGGAGGACATTATCCAAGTCCTTTTTGGAGTGCTGTGGCCCAGATAATTTGGATAATTGCTCCTTCTTTCAGAACACTAAATAATGCTATAGGACAAATTTGATGCTGTAAGACAGAATTTTAGAATATCTTACTCAGGAAATAAAAGATTTTTCTAGCTACCATTGGGTCAATCACGTGTTTTTCTTTCCCAGCTGTTTTCTACAAACGAGGAAAGAAAAGTAGGTCTGTGTACCTATCTGCAGCTCTGCAATAATACATTGAGAGGATCAGATCTTCATCAGTTTCTTCATCAGAACTTGGACAACATCTTAGAACTGTGCTGGCAATACCTGGTACTGGCAAGTTTGCTGGATAGAGCAACTGGTTCACATTTCCCAGGTTTCATATGCTGTAGTGACCTGCTAACTCAGAGGCCCTGGTTGGCAAAATAATAGCAGGTTCTGACCTCTGTAGCTGAATCTCGTAATTTTTACCATTCAGATGGTATATTGCTTGTCAGAAAAAGTAGAACTTGGTCTGGCACAGGACAGTTGTTCTTTAGTTATTACAGTAATTATGGGACCTCTCTGCTCAAAGTATCAGGCTTGACTCAATGTGCAGTTTTGTGTTGCTGCTGAAAGGGAATATCTGGACAATGTGTTTCTTTATCTTCTCCTTCATCCTGGCTTTAGCACTCCCAAGGCAGTTCTCCACAGTGTCATCACTGCTAATGCTTACACAAAAGCAGGCTCATCTACTTATGCAGTAATTTGACCTTATTGGCTAAGGTTCACTGAGAAACTGAACCTTTATCTGACTTTTACAAATCCTAAATTTAAGATGAAAGTTTCTCTTCAGTATATGTTGATAATTTAAGAGTAATGCAATTACAGAGCTTTAGATAATAACCAAAGGTATTTTTTAACCCACAGGAACATTAGAGTTTGGATTCTTTCCTGGGTGAAGGTTGAACATTTCAAAGTAAGAACAGTACTGTTGAAAGTACTCAGAAATTTCACTGATGCCATCCAGCATTTGGTTGAACACCACCTTTCTTGGATATTAGCTTCATTATTAGAGACATTTTTTCCCTATGATTGTAATTCCAACCTTGCTCTATAAAACGGCTTGAATGCCTCTCAAACTATTTGGAGATGAGAAATTTTTGTCTTAATTGGGATGGGAGCACAATATGAATTGGAGACTGTTCCTACAGCGTTTAGAGTATTTACCTCTTTATTTTTGTAATGTCCGTGTGGTTATCTTTGTTTCAGGCTTGTAGAATGACACTCATTATTCTTTATCTTTTTTTTTCCTGGAAAGATACAAGAATACTTTTTTTAGGTATTGGACAACTATATTTTTTGGTTTTGTTTTTTGTTTGTTTGTTTGTTTGTTTCACCTTAGACTTTATTGCACCTTTAGTGATTCATTTTTAGCAAGATTAAAACCCAACAAGGCCACCAGCTGTATGGTGAGAGTACCTCCTGGCTGCAGCTTGGATAGAATGTGTTTTCTCGGGGCCACTTCCAATTCCAGTGCTGTGGTGGGCAGTATGTATAACCAAAGTTTGTCAACCATATGGCATCTGTTCATGATGCACATGAAATGAGTGCCAGATGAGGTGACTGTGTCCATACAAGCACAAATTCTGAAATTCTAGTGCTTGCAGGAGAGGGTTATTGATTTGGGGTTGCAGATTATCTTCAGGTAGGTGTTTCTACTAGGTTGGGAGAAAGGATTTAAGGAAGAAGAGATGAGAATATGTGCTTGTACAGAAGTAGCCTGCTGTTATCTGTATGTGGTCTCAGAGCAAATGCATAAGAAAACTGCTTCCTGAATTATCTGTTCATCTTTCTGCATAACAAAAACTCTAAGAGTTTAAGCAAGAGGAAAGAAAAGGCATGTGGCTTCTGTGCTCAGAGCAGTGGTGTTCTGGCTGTGTGCACAGCGTGCTTACAGTGGGGAGGTGCAGGGGGAGAGAGGGTACTGCTCAATCACATGATATTGCCTGTCTGGCAGGTGTCTGTAGTGTGAGTAGAGAAACCAACTGTTCACTATTTTGGGTGAATGAGGTTGGCTGTTACTGCAAGTGGCCCCACGAAGAAGTCCATGCATCTGTTGATAAGCAGTGCTCTGCATACTGGGATCCTGAATGCTTATAGCTGCTTGCTGAAACAGTGAAGATTCTGTCTCAGCTTTGAGATAGTAGGAAGAAAAAGTTTTCCAAGAGACTTGCTGATTTTAAGCTTTAGATGTTGGCTGTCAGGATTTGTCTGTGCCTCCAGAACCTCTCTGTTCCTATGCAAGCACAGCCTTGGAATCTAGCAGTAAACTAATTTTTTTTTTCCACTCTACCACTCGGTGCACTGACCGAAGGCTGGTAGAGAGGGATTGACGTTGGGTCTCTTGTGAGGATTTAAGCACCCCTTCCACTTGCCTGGGACGCCTCCTGTGTTACAGAATCTGCCTTCAGGTCCAGGGATTTCCTCTAATATGTTGGATAAAGCCAAGACACTCCAGCCTGCCTATGTTGGGATTGTGCCGCTTGCAGAGACTGTGTCAAAGCAAGGGAAAAGCTGTTCAGGCACATATCAGGATTCATACCACAGCTTACGAGAAGGTTAGCAGACTCTGCTTTCTGTATTGTAGACACTGTATAATTAATTTGTGGGTTTGCTTTTGTCTTGGTTTTTTTTGGGGTTTCCCCCCCACCCTTGCATATTGAATCTGCTTGCTTTTTCTTTTCCGGGCAGTAGTCCAGATTTTGGGTTTCCCACTGACTCCTGTGACCTGTTGTCCCTGAGGGTGCTCAAGCATGTCACTGGACAAGCCTGGAGCACTGTATGTAGTGACTTGCAGTGTTGGACCTTGAGACAATTTCACTTGCATTTGGGAGTTTTTAATTTCAAACTTTTTCTTCCTCTCCCCTATGTCTGTAGGGCTCTTGTGAGCAATGTTTTAAGGCTGTTTCATTAAAGGTGTAAAGGCTTGTTCTGGAGTATCATGTTTTCAGTTTCTATATGTTGTTGTTTAGAGAGTCTGGAAGGAGTGTGGTGTATATGTATAAATGTGATTTTTAGATAGTAGTGTACTGCAAATATGTGTGATTTTTTTAAAGACAGTTTGACAATTCTGAAAGATTGTGTAAACAAGCAGAGGTCAGGTTTCAGGGAGTGATACCTAGAAGGAAAGAAGAGGATCTGGAGGGATTGAAAAAGATGGAGAAGATGAAAACAAGCAGTAGTCGATTCATAGCGTACCGCATAATAAATAGCAACAAACAGGATCTGGGAAAAGATTACAGAGAAGAACGGCAGAACATCACAAAATGCCAATAGCAAACATAGCAATATTTGTGTTTTGTCAGAAATATTGGATCCGTCTGGCTACAAGTGAAATTTTAGCAGGAACTTGCAGGAGTGAACAATGATCTGGAGTACAGTGGCCTCAGAAATAAGGTGGTGACTGATTTCAAGAGTGAGTAATGTCATCTGAGAGGAGGGGAAAATAACTTTCAGTGACATTTTGGAGAGCAAGGTAAAGTAAAGGGGGAAGGAGTTGAGGACAAAAATCCAAATAGAATAAGGCCATGTTTGTTGCATAAAGATGACCAGCATGTAGAAGAGGATTTTAGCAGTTGCAGTTAGAGGATTTTTCTCTCATTTGTAGCTCTAGGCCTCCTGAAGCTGCCAAGTAAAACTGCTAAGTTTCTGCCCCCAACTGTCACTCCCCCTACCAAACCTCTTTATCATCTATCAAGAGTTAGCTTGTTATTAGCTTTTAAAAATATTGCTGGTTTTTGTTGCATGTTTTCATTGGAATATTCTTTGTTGAAAAAATATGGAAAAGAAAAAGAAAACTGAAGTCACAGTCCTCAAATTCAAGTTCAGGAGTTATAAATCCATTAGTACAGGCAGTGTTCCCAGATTACTTTATCTGCTCTGGAAGCAAAGAGCTGCAGCACATCAATCTTATGAGATAAAAAACAACCCCAAATTTTAAAAAGCCAGAACTTTCATCTGTCCTGTATTTGCAAGGCATTGATTTTCACAGAAGGTGAGCACTCTGCACTTGGATGTGCCAGGGTACATCTTTCATCCAGTCACTAAATATCGCAGGCTGTACAGTGGGATAAAATGCAGAATGCAGAAAAAGCAATTCTGTCTTACTTTGAACGATATAAAAAGGTTTGTCACTGTCTCAAGTTGAAGTTAAGTAAGGCCATTGAAATCTTGTATAATTCTGATTGTTGAAAAAGCTGTGTAGACTCTGCAAAGTCTAGCAATACCATCAGCCTACCCCACTGCTAATTCTTGATGCTCTAATATCATGTGTGATGAGGAGGTAGCTGCTTTCCACCGGCTACCAAATGAAGACAAATAGATGCTGCCAGCTTCTTTCATATCAGGTGAGGAAAATAATAACCCTTTAGCTTTGCAGCTGCTCCATTCAAGTCTCCTGCAGTCTGGGGATACCTGTTGTGTTTATGCTGTAGCCTGCACTGTATTTTACAGAGCCAAATCTTACTGGCAGCGGAGACACAGATGCACCCACGCGTAAACCCTTATGGAAGCTCTGGAAGTCCATAACTAGCATTGAGCTGAAACTGTAATGACTGTTGTACCTTACTTTCTGTTCCCTCTAAAATGGGATGGCTTAGTTTTGTTGTCACCCAGAAGAGAAAATTCATGCATTTATCTTCCTCACTTTTTGCCACCTCTTAATAAAACTGGGTGAACTAGGGCTGTCTGCATTAACGCTCACAGTGCTCATACCTGTTCTCTTAATGATCCTTATGAGAAGTGGATATCTGGAATAGACTGTGTCTTGCTTCCTTGCCTCTGGAAAACAAATGGTCTCCTAAATCTGATTTATTTCCTTTTTTTAAATTAGGACTTGACATTGAAGTTTGGAAACTGGTGATCCTTTCCTCACATGGGGAAGTCAAAGAACTTATGCGTGTATTTTTCGAAATATGTGTTAGGGCAGTTATTTATAAAATTCCTAGAATTCAGGAATCCATAAACATGTTTTCTATTCAAGAATGCCTTGGAATGATTTAGTTTTCAAATAACAGAGCCCAGTTTGCAGTTCCTAGACCAGTTAACACAACCGTATGGTAGCCCCTCATGAAAGATATGAAGAGGGAATTGTAGAAAGCTGCTCAAAACCCAGTTAGTGTTCATGTGAGTCTATCTTAGAATTAAGTACTTCTAAAACTAAATTCCAGCTTTCCCACCTCTGTGCTACTTCTTTAATTCATTGCTCTTAAACTAAACACTTTTTTTTGTCAAGTCCTCCCTTCAAAAATGGTCAGTGTGACTCGGGGGCTGACAGTGAGACTCACCTGTCTTTTTCTAAGATTTGTATCTCAGGGCCCAGACACAGGAACAAGTTCCTGCATGCCATCTGATCTGCACTAACTGTGAGCACATTCTTGGTCTGCAGCAATTGGGAGGTAATTTGAGTTAGCTTAGCCTTTGATTAAACTATTAATATCTGTTCAGTACTTTGAAGAGATCAGGAGTCATGCAAGTGCTTATTAACATACGGCTTTCTTCAGGAGTGATCTAGACCTTACCGTCATTACACCTGCCGGCACCTGAAGGTCCAGCTGGCCCCTGGCTATGCCTCACCCAGTGGGGGTCAGAAGAACCTGCACGTGTAGACTTGGAAGCTCTCAATCCCAGGGAGATCCCCGGCAATAGGGCAGCCCCTGTGCCTGAGGCATTTCACAGGAATGCAGGGTGACGTTTTTCTGTGAAGGGTGATCTGTGTCTTGCTGCTTCAGAGTGGACCTGAAGATGATGTGGCAGATGTCAAAGCGATGCCTCGTGCAAATGCAGGGGTAAGCAGTGTCAGAAACCAATCACAAAACACACAGAGGCCTTTCTGAATTATGGCCTAATGCATCCCACTGTTCGGAATTACTTATGCAATTAGTGCTCTGACACATTAAAACATAGAAAACGCGTTGAACGTACGGGGAGCTCGTCTGCTGGCATTTCGTGTGGCAAATCCAGAGGCACACCAGATGGATGTGGTTAAGACTCCCTTTAGCCTCTTGTTGCAACCATAGAGTGTGACTATGCTTAAAGAGGTGCAATGAAGGTAAGATAATAGTATATTTATGTGAAGTGGCTTGAAGTTGGCTGGCAATTTAAATTTATTTTTTCTTAATTGCCAGCGTGCCTTGTTTGACTTTGAGGACTAGAGGTGTTTCAGAGCATTTGTTAACTTTATGACATGAGTGGGAAGCTTAGGGAAAGGGTTAACACTGAATGACCAGGGTTTTTATAAGTCAGCTGTTATCAGTGGAAGGAGAGTCATAGCATTATTCCTGGAGTTAAATTCACATATTTTTTTGGTCCTAATTCCCTAATGTGGTTTTGGGTTTTTTGGATGTGACATGTTTTCCCCTCTTGCAGTTTACTGAACTATTCCTGTCAGTGTAATGATCCCCAGCTGTTGCTTTAGTCCTAGCTATTTTCAAGCTGGGAATGGGAAGAGGAGGAGGAGAGGGACAGAGGCTAACTTGTTTACCACACTGTGATATACTTAATTTGTCAAAAAAAGGCTACTATGGTGCTTTCTTTAGTGCAGAGTCATACTAAAAGGAAAGAGTTGCAGATTTGGACCTGCAAGAGCAAGGAGGTGTAAGGACTCAATGCATGCAGAAAACAAAAAATAATAGAAAGTGGGTGTGGTGCGACGAGTACAGCTGTCAGTAGCATTTATGCAGACAATGCTTTGAACTAGTAATGATATCAAGTAAAATTTGCAGTGAATACTTTCCTGCCCTGTCAACTGAATTTTCTTCACAGTTTAAATGAGCTTCATGTTCAGTGGCAGTGGTGTTGAGGTACCAATAATGCCAGCAACTGGAAAACATGTTAATAAAGCTTGAAAAAACTTGTGAGGCTTTAAAATTACTGATTTTTTTATAATTATTTGTTGGGTTTTTTTTGAAGAAAATATCTGTATTTATACTTTTAAACAGCAAACGGCTGTTTAAAAGCAAATGACTTCCTGGAAGCTGTTGAAAAGCTTTTTTGAAACAGAACTATGATTTTTAAACTCAAATTGCTTGCATTTCATCCAGAAACAATTTCTACAGTTGACAGGCTTGTTCAGAGTCCTTGCTAGGCAGATGTCACCGTGACTCTCTTGCTCAAAGATCCGAGGGTCAGTGACACTTGTGGTTTTTCCTTCTGTTTTTGGATCCACCTCAGGCTGCCTGTGTAAATCTTATCTCAGTTCTTTTATCATCTCTAAGATCTGTCAGTAGTCACCTCAGATTTTTCATCACCTGCAAGTCATTGGTCAACAACTTAGTGAATATCTATATCAAAAATAAGTGCCTGCTTAGATCTTTGATTTCGTGCCTCAACTCTCATATCTTCAGTCTTTTCTGAGCATTGAATTACTGATTTTGTCACCTGCTGCATCAATAAATTTTAATCCAAAATGTAAAAGCAGCACATTTCTTGGCAAGAACCTCTGCAGCCTATGGTAGAAAATGGGATATGACTCCTGATGTAGCTTAAGTTTATCAAGTTAAAGCGTGTAGTGAGCCTGTGGGGCAAAATGTGTTCCTTTTTCTTGCAGGAAGCCTGTGAGTGGATGTATAATCTGCTGAAGGGCATTATCATGAAGCAGAGTTCATGGTTTCTTTCTTTTACTTGGGCTAGTAAAAGTAGACATGGTGTTTTTCCCTGGCCTGTAAAGTTTACTAACCTGGAATATCTCCAAACTAAGAGCAAACCTGCAGTAGCTGAAATACTTTGCAATATGGTGATTACTAAGAAGAACTAAAAAATGGGGTTTTTGCTCATTAGTGTATTCAGGATGTTTCCTGGTGTTCAATGACATGGGTAGAAATGTGCAGGTGACCTTCTATCAGAGTTTATTGTGTATAATATAGTCAACATTCTTACAAGTAAACAAAGATTTGAACTTACCAGCCTGTGGATCTGCCATCTGAAATTAGACTTGGCCTGATGGAGCTAACAAGAAATGTGAAAGGTCAGTAATAAGGAAGAGGGTATATTGCTTTGTGACAGGGATTCTTTGCAAAATTGATGGTGAAAGTTCGTGAAATGCAGGCCTTCTGGACAATCTCATTTTAATACTGGCTTTCAGAAATAAACAACTCTAAAGAAAATCTTTTGTAAAAAAAAATAACTTTTTGAAAGTTTTCAGTGGAAGCCTATGGATTTTTGTCCATGACAGGGACAGGGATCATCTGTTGCAGTCATGCTTGTAAAGATCTCATTCTGTGGTCTCCATCCCTTAAGGCCTCTCATGGGCCTTGTCACCATTCTGAGGGTATTTCCCATAATGACTGTGTTGCATCCTACCAGCTGACACATTTAACATCTTTCTGGTAACCTTCCTTACTGAAACACTTGTCAGGGCACAGCTGGATTGCTGGGGACAGAGCTGGCTGGTGCTGAGTGACAGAAGGAAGAGATCCACTTTTGATTTTCTCTGTGTGGAGTTTCCCTAGCTTCATGCTGCTCCATGTTTGTGTAGTATTCAGTGCATGGAGACTATAGCTGTGGTTTTTGTAGGAATTGAATGTTGATGTAGCTATGGTCTTTGATTACTCATCTCTGCAAATTTCACAGCAGTGCTGGAAGGTAGAATGTACAAACTCCCGTTTGTCATCTGGACCAAACTCCCAATTTGGTCAGTATTACAAGCAGCATATAACCTGTCCCTGAAAACAGTGTGGGTTTCATTACTTATTTTGGTGGATGCTCTTTTAATGCGCTTTTTCATTACTTTCACTTTCCTAGGCTTTCATGCCTCTTTATGTGTCACACTGTTGTGTGGGTCCTTCTAAGCCTGCTTCCAGCTCACTCCCTTTTCCACGCTCCAATGTCAAATTCTCCCTTTTCAGAAGTGGAAGGCAGCATTTTAGAAGTAGATGCTAAACTAATAGTACCTTTGCGTCTCTCTGAGAGACTGTTTTACTGCTGCTAATAATATCTGTCACACTGACTGCAAGCAGTTTAGGGCAAGGATTGTATCTTCAGGGCTGACATGTGACAGTTGATCTAAGTACAGCAGTTGCAAATGCTGTCCCCACGTAGCCATCTCCTGCCTCACTGCTGGAGGGAGCAACAGAAGGGAAACGTGTCTGCCCTTCACTTGCTTTTGGTCAGTGTGTTAGCGAAAGCCCATCTCTTTCAGCAGCTGGGAGAGAATCTGGCAGTGTGTGTAATCAGTGTGGGAGTACCTGCTGCTGCTGGCAGTGCCCTCTGTGCCCTTCAGGAGAGGACTGAGCCAGCAGGAGCATTTTAAACATCTACAGAATTTGTCCACCAGTCTGAAGTCAGTGGTCACGCAAGCCATTCCGGACTGCTGGGTTTTTTTAGCTTGCTAGTTGACCTGTTACTCAGAATTATATTATTTCAATATTTATAGCTATGATAACACTTGAGAACCACATTAAGCCTCATAGCTGGATTTGTTTTCAATGGTGTGGATCTTCCCTCATGGAAAAACCCAAGAAAGTCTGTCCTGGAGATCTGTAGTCCAGAGTTTTGAAAGAAAGTAAATATCCAAAGAGAAAGGAAGTAGAAAGCAGTAGATAGATGTTATGTGATCAGTTCAAAGATTTTGAGGGACTTAGATGTGTTTTTTTACGTGTAATGCAAATTTTGGGGATCAGCTTCCATATTGGGCTACTGTTGAGGAACTGATATCTAATGTAGAGTGATATGATGGTCAAAGCTGAATCTTCTAACTTTTTTACAAGTAGGAACAGAATTCTAATAGAATTTGTATTTAAACTGTAAAGGTGTCAAACTGTTGCAGTGCAGAGGCCAAAATCTTTGAACCTCAGATGACATGATTGTGGCAAGTGTTCTTCGCAGTCTTTGAGAAAACAGCAAGGATGTTTCTCACTACTGTGAACTGAAGAAATATGGTAATTCCTTGTAGTATCCACCTGAAATTCTTGCTAAGAGAGGATGCTAGGGCTTGGACAGAAGCTGGTGACAGGAATGCTAACTAGATAGGGAATGCTCTGACTCTTTATTTTGCACGTAATATGCACATTGGACAAAACCACTTTTGTTTCATGTCCCATGAAATAACTGTCAGCACAATGAACTGTCTGAAGCTAGGAGATGCTCAAGCGAGCTAATTTAAAATTATAAGGGCCAGCTTTCTGAGTTCTCTATATAACTAGTTAATTACTTTTTCTAAAGAACTGCTGGATTTGTATTTAAATTTGCATACTTCTAAGTCTTTTTTTTCTACCACTTGTGGAAAAACACATTTGCTCTCATTTGCATTTGGTTTCAGTTAACCAAACATCTTTAGGTTGTTAAGAATCTGAATGGTCTTCGAAATACAGAATTATTCCACGTTTTAGTGGAAACCCCCAAAACACAGCTCATATGTCGAGGTGTCCCAGCTGTTGCCACGGAAGATCTGCGGTATCTTGACTATTAGATGATTCCTGTGAAGGGAACTTTTAACCTCTATCTGTAGAGGGTGCCCTGTGGCAGAAGGAAGGCTGAGTCATTGGGCCAACAACACAGTCTCAGAAATGTTTGAGGAAGTTTTCAGCCTTGATCTGTGAGGCTCTTAGTATACTGGAGCACTCAACTGTAGCAGAAATTGAAGTCTGGGAGGTGAACTATGAAGGAAAAATATTAGACCATGTCTCTAGATGCTCTCATCATCAATTTTAGTGTTATGAACATGTCTAATCAAACGTGTTTTATGGATGTGTCTTGGCAATATGGTGATTTTTTTTCTTCTTGTTATAACCTCACAAAAACACATCCCTTGAGCCCAGAGTTTTAGATACAGTGAAAAATTGTTTGGATTCTGCTGTACCTCCAAACATGTTTTTTCTTTTTTCTTCTGTATAATTTTTCAGAAAAAATATAAACAACTCTTATGTCCCATCTTTACAGAAAGCAAAAAGTTGGATCTCTTTCTTCTTATAGGCAGAGATACCTCTATCTTTACAAGAGAAAAAATGAAAAGGGTTCAAACTTGTTTTTTCCTTGTATAGCTTACCTTTTGTACTGTCACGTTAGTAGACAGCCGTAAATCTAATTGTCAGGATATATCTACCCATTCCTTCTTTTTTCTTCATTTGTCCCCATCTGCCTTGTCGTATTAAATTATCTGGGAGAATTTCTTTCTAGGGTCGTCTTTGCAAGGTGGTTAAGGGCAATGTTAGTTCCTCCTTGTTCATTGTTTCATGGGAATATACAAATCACTATAGACTGTGACTCACATTTACACAGGGAGTTGGGAAATTCTCTCTGTTTTTCACCCTCGAGACTTCTCTTCCACCTATAGATAGTAACAATGAGTATATAGATGGCATCAACAAGCACTGATTACAAATACAACAAGCACTAATTACAGATAATATTTACTGTATTATGATACCAGTGGGTCAATTTTAGGTAGACCTTTCCACCTAGGTATTTTGTTACAGGTCATCTTGTTGGATCATGCATGGTAGCCAGATTCCATAGATATGGATATGTGCCTAGTTATTCACACGCTTAGTTTTCCCCTAACCAGTATTACTGAAACAGAATGATTTTATAAGAATCAGTACACTGTACAGAAAGCAAACCGACTTTTCCTGTTGACAAGCTTGTTGCACATTTTTACATGTTGCATATCTTGCTAAATATACCACGTTACATGTATTTCAGGTTAATTTCTTAAAGTTGTACTTTAACAGTTTCAGCAAGTGCTGAAATGGACTATTAGGCTTACCAAGGTTTTATGGTTAAGAGTCGGCTTCTGTGTGTTCAATAGAAAGACTCATGTACTAATAGTAATAAATTTATCTGATTTTAAAATTTTAGTATCAAAGAAGACAAAGCTGGCATTGCATTAAAAAGTAGCAGTGATTAAAATGGCATTAAGTCTCCATAAGTCTTATGTATTTAATGGAAATGGCAGGAGTTAAGTCATGGAGAAAGAATATAAAGGTAAATGCCGTAAAATGCACTGGCTGTAAAACTGCTAGTCTTAATTATAAATAAACATGAAAAGAACCCTGCTGCAAAATTCAGCATAACTTTTGTAGTAATAATCAAGTTTGCAAATATTTAGAGTGACATACATGAGTAGCACCTGTGAAATAAGCATGTTCAGTGTTGTGCAATGTTGAGGACTGTAAACTTCGAAGGCTATGAACTGATTCTTCCTTTGATATCTGCATGTTTTACCACCCCAGAATGCCAATGCTGACTTGAGCCTTTGAGAACCACTAACAGGAGTAACTGTTCTGTCCTGTCTGGATCTTAGATCATACTTATGTCTTGGTACTTGGATGGTGCTACTGTTTTTGTTATGTAATACTGTGTCCTAACAAAACTAAAATTGCTGTAAACTGTAGTTTTACCTTCTAAATACAGTTTTGAATTAACTGTGACCTCCACATGTATCAAATTTGGTACGAAGCCTGAAAAATTACCTGCTGAGGTAGCTTGTTCTGTGCCCACAATGTGAGCCGGCTACCTTGTGGTAATATACGAGGATGGAAAGAGATCCTTTTACTTTTGACTGTGTATGTGCTTCTGATTCTATATTCTTTGGGGACCACTTTCCTCTGCAGGTTGGGATTTTTGATTCTGATAAATTAACTGTATCAAAGAATCTGTGTTTATCTGTCTCCACTATTTAATGCCTCATAAAATTGACTCATTAAAAGATAATACATGCAAGTGTTCCATCATCCTTTGAAAATATTTTTTTTAATGTTTCCTAGTTCGTATTTCTTTTCCAGTAACATCCTCCCAACAAAAAGGGACTATTGCTCTGTACCTGGGTTTTTTTTGTTTCTAGTAGCCAAAACTAGTCTTCTGGAACATGGTCATATGAATAAGGCATCTAATATATCAGCAGGCATGTGTATGCTACGTGTCATGTCAATGTTTTTATATGACCCAAGAACATTTTGGGCTGTAGAATCTTTGAAGAGTGTGATTATATCAGGAAACAAGCCTTCTTGTCCTAAGGGTGAGAGTCAGTTAATTTTCTCTCTTCCTTCTCTTTTTATGTTCTTAATTGGTCAGTCGCTCCTTTTTCTGTACTTTTCAGCTGCTTTTAAAAGCTTCTGGGCATTTCAGAGCCTGAAGGCTTTTAGAAGTGCTGGATGGAAAAAGCCAGCTCTGGTGTTATGTGACCCACATTGCATCTTTGGATTATTACTACATATCTACTGTGAAATATTTTGAAAATTGTTGCTTTGGAGGTGAAGGATGCGCTCTGTTTTTCTAGAATCACTCGATGGAGGGTTTAGATCTACATCAGGCAGAATTGTATTCCTGTTCTCATCTGTACAAATTTTTAATGTTCTCATAAACTTCCTAAGAGGATAAGAAAGTAAAGGTGGTCGTAAAAAAAGTTTCAAGTCCTCCATACTAGATGCCTTTGAGGCAGCTGTATGGCTTTCTTGGTTAAACCTCCTCTTCAGCTTTGTTCCTACAATCATCTTTGTTGGACAAGCACAGCTGGGTAAGGAGCTGTATCAGTGTTCTCCAAGTTGGCATGAGACACCTCTCCAGGTCAGCATATTGCAGGAGGACATGCTGATTTCTGCAGTGCTACTAAGAAATCTGCTTTCATCATTCATATGACGTGCAGTAGGGAACCGCTCCTGGTCCTGGTTTTGTTTCCTGTTCAGGATCTGCTTAACAGACGTCCTCTTTGGGTGTAAGGGAGAGTGATCCCAATCCTATTCCTCACAAAGAGAAGACCACAGCATGAATATAAATAAGTGGCTTTTGCCTCTGGTGTGAAAGGTTCTTATAACAGTTGAAGAGACTAAAACAAATTTTCTTTCTAATCTTTACCCTCCCTAGGTCCATTTTCTCTGTAGGATGGTTGCTAAGGAAGAGCTGAGGAAGCTGCATGCATTTTAATAGCAGCCATTGTTGCCTGAGTAGAGAAAAGAGGTAGTGGAATGAGAGATAGTCTCAAATAGTAAAGAAATAAACTTCTGCTTAACTGTCCCTTTGCCCAGGCTTGCTCCAAGTTATTCTTTAAAATGCATTGAGATGAATAGAACCCTATGGCCGCTATTCCCAACAGCGGATGCTTGCAAATTGTGAAGATCAAGTGTATCTTCTGCTTCTCCTTCACCCCACTGAGGGACATGAGTTTCTGGCATCCCCTTCCCAGGGCAGCAAAGTGTCATATAATCCCTGCAGTTTGGGTGTCATTTACAGTCTGCTTCACTTAAATGCTTCTCTGTTAACTGCACAGTCTGCTTAAATGCAAAGCCAGCATGTATTCCCCATCAGCAGTTAGTGGATTAAAATGCTGTTAGGCTCAGAAAATTGCCTTTAAAAAAGGCCCCAAAAGTTAGCTTTTCTTTGTTGATAACCTCCATTCTAGCACATTCTGTGTGGTGTGGGGTGTGTTGTCAACAACATCAGAAAAATGCAACTCTAAAACAAAAAAAGTAATCCGCCTCAGCAATTTAAGTAGATCAAAATTAATTTTGACCATTGTATTCTCACTCATTGATCACAAAGTATCAGAGCTGAATTTTTCTTAAAGCTTCCTGTGGACACTACAAAAACTTTGGTTCACTAACCTCCCTTAGCTGCTTCTATACAGAAAGGTGTATAGAACAGACAGCTGGAGTTTAGCTGCCCTTGCTGGTGTTTGAACAAGAATCTAATCTGGCTTCCCGCTGAAGCAGGAAAAGGCTAACACAAGTCAACATTTGTTTTGTAAGGTGACACAGCTGAAAAATGCTCAGAGACCATTTTTCGGTGTGAGGGAAGGGTTTTCTTACCATGTTTCCAAGGGACTGAATTCAGTCAGAAATGTAGGATATGGCCTCCACCAAAAACAACAGCTGGTGCACTACATATTCAAAAGCTGAATTGAGTACTGGCTACTGGTCAAATGTGACTATTTCATCAGCAACTAAGAAAAAGGTTCTCTTCTCAATGTAATTAGAAGGGCTGCTGGCCGAGTGGTTAGTGGAAAGGTGGCTTCATCCTTCAAAGCAGTAGTTACACAGCACTGTGATGTCTGAGTTAGGGGCCCCAGTTCTGCACAAACAGCTGTGACAGTTTTGATCAGCAAATATCCCATGTTGTCAAAGCTGTCTTTTATTGTTGCATATTATAATTAAGTTGGTTGCATACAGGCTGTTGGTTTAATCTAACGGTGTTATACACACTGGACTAAAAAATTGGAAGGTATATGTAGGCTTAGTGCCATGTTTCCTTAGGCTGTGTTCTCTGACCCTCACAAAGTAAACATAGTCAGACCTACTCAGTGCTAGCCCAGTGAAAATTCTCCTAAAATACTTTTGTCGCTACAGAAAGGTAGAGGTGTTGAACTAACTGGCAAGTTTCCATCCCAGCTCATGCTGTATTAAAGCTGTCTTGTGAGTTAAGAGGATGCTGTAGCACGGTGTGTTCAAAATGGGCTGTGCATGCAGAGGTGGTGAACAGCATACAAATAAATGACCGTGAGCCCTTATGAGCATTAAATTGCTTTTGGCTGTTTTTACTTATGCTTGCACTTTCCTCAGCTTAGATAATGAAGTTAGGCTAATTTCACTTGTTCTTCAGTGGTTTCTCTTCCTGATCATATGGTTTATTCATTGGGTTGCAAGGATGAATTTTTCTATCAGGCAGACTGCTTTCACTGAATTTATGAAATTGATAAATCACGTCTGTGAGCATTCAGCCTTCATAAACTTCATTAATATAAAGTTTATGTCTTGCACTCTCCCATTTTGCATGGGTATCCCAGCCTGAATTCCAGGGAGTTCTGCCTCTCTCAGCCCCTCTATAGGATTTCATTTATCCATAGCAGCCTTCCTTCCTTCCTGTTCTGCACTACTGCTCGAGCTGTCTCTGTTGTAATCCACCTTATGTGGATTAATCATAACCTTGGCTGGGCAACCTTGAGGATCACTTGGGATTCCTTAGAAGAAAAGGTTTTGTAGCAATGTGAACACAGACTCCTTTTGGCAGTAAGTCTGTATTCAGTATGACATACATGAAGCCTCACCACAAGCTGCAGTTCACAAGCCATGTATTTCCCTTCACTAGTTTTCAAAAACCAGGAAATGCAGAATATTTTTTTAATTTGTTGTCACAAACCTGTCCTGGTATGTGACATAGTCTTTAAAATGAGATTTTTATTTTTTTTCAACCTTGAAATGCAGAGATGCAGAATCTGCAGTCTAGTCTCTGTAGTAGGTCTAGTCACACTACTAAATACAAAGTGTGGTTTAGAAATAGAAGAGCTTTCAGACATGTATGTGTAAGGGCAGGCACGCTGCTGCAGATTTAGACAACGAGCTGCAAAAAACAACTTGGCTCATCCTAGATATTTGTTTTTGCTTCTGCTTGCTACTAATGCACTGCTTACAACTGGAGTTGTAAGTGTCCTGAAAGTGTCTGTAGGGGTGCAGCCTCCCTATATTAAGTATATACTGCTGAATCTGAGCTGCCACCAACCACGAGTCTTGAAATATGCCTGTGGCTTCCCTATTGAGGAAGTTTTATGCTAAGATGAACAAAAAATAATCTGACTTGCTGTATTTTACTAACAGGGTAACTCTGTTGATGGTGGCTATATGGCAATATTATTCGTCATTTAATACATCCCCCACCACCTCAGTTCTCTGCTCCTTCTCTGAAACTGCTGGCAGCAGTCCTCTGTACTAGCTCCCAAATTTCTCTGAAATGTTTTACTAACTTTTGGAACAGTCCATTAGTGATATAAAAGCCTTGTTCAGACATTAATTCAGAACTTTTCATACTTGTGAAATAATTAAATTATGCCCAGTTTCGAGTGGGAAAATCAGACAAGCATACAAAGCCCACAGAATGTTGCATAGACTGTGTCACAAGTTGAATGAAAAGGTGAGTAGAAGGGTACCAGTTTGGAACTTATTTTCTGGCCAACAGTTATATACTCCCCTTTTATGACCTGATTTATTCTTAATTTGAAAATTAATTTAAAGGTTAAGTGCAGGGATAAAGGAAACAGAAAATTGTTTATTTGTGATTGAAAGACTTACACTTCAGTCTGTCTTAGAGTAACTTTGAATTTCTCTGGTCATTCTAGACCTTTGGCTGAGCTCCATGTACAACAGTCTTGGATTGGTGCTTGGGACATCTGTTAATCTATATATAGGATTCACACACTTGCACATGTAAACAGGTGATCTCCTAAATATATGAAATGGCATTGGGAACTCCAAGTACTTATTTAAGCCAAAATGTAATCAGAAGTGAACTGAAATAATCCTTTTTGCCTTCCTCCCTGCCACAAAAGTAAGCTGTCCTGGGAAAAAAAGTGCTTTATGTGCTGATTATAACTTGTGCATAATATATATGTATATACATTCATAAATCCAAGGAATTACTTAATGCTTATTAAAAGTATTCTGAAAATGACCCTTTTTTTATTCTCCAGTTTAGTTCTCTTGATAGTTGCTAGTTTCTTACTGTTAAGGGACATAGGGTTTAAAAATAAAAGGTGTGTATCATGGGTAGACAAAAAGGGTAGTAGATGGTAACTGATAAAGAAATAAGATATATTTAGGAAATTCATAAGGGAAGCTGAAGTCACAAAGGGAATTTTAAGTCATTTGATGAAGTCTATAGCTGTCTGGCTGAGGCTGATTTTAATAAATCTGAGAACAGCAGGGAGACTTCAGAAGAGCGAAAGACCAGTAGCATTTTGCCTCACTGCAGAAGGAGGATGAGTGAGTAAAGACTGGCTCATCTGATATCAGTTCCAGGAAGAAAAACATGGAAAATTTGATAAAGAATTTTGATGGTATAAGAACAGTATAATCACACTGTTCAGCTTTTTAGTTTGTGAAAACGGCTCTGCTCAAATGTTATTTTGTTGTTTGGATATGTGAAATTTGGTTGCTAGAGGTTTTATCTGTTTGTAATAGACTTTTATAACATCTTTAACTTGGTAGTGTGGTATATTTTGGCTTTAAAAAGTATATTTGAATTTAATGAAGTACTGCTTAGTTGGATTAACAACTGACTGTAATCACAGAAAGTGTTTTTGGTTGGGATCAGCACCGTGCAGTCTGGAAACAAATGCAAGATGGGTAACAGTGTGGACAGAACAAATACTATGGTGGCATAAATAATGATGTTTAAAAATGGTTTAGATCATTTAGGCAAACTGAGATGGTTGAGCAAAATGTGCATCAGTACAGGTGAGGAAAGAGTATGCACCAAGGAGCAAAAAGTGTGTGGGAACTTTTTGCTGAAAATCCCTGACTCTGTGAGGTGAAAGGTAAAGAGCAGGTGTAGTTAGAAATGTGAAGGAAAGTAGGTGGTCGTAGCAACTGGCAAAAAGGGCTAACATACATTACTAGATGTGTAAATGGGAAGACATGAATAATAATAAGATTATCTGCACTTAAAGCTGGGGAGCTGAACCTGATGCTATAGGTCTGCACTTTGTCTGTATACATTTAGTAAGATGTGCTAATTTAGGGTATGGATATGAGTCCCTGAAATGGCTCACTAGTGGAAATAATGCCATGCAGTGAGAGATTTAATGGATTGCTACCTAATGGGGCAGAAATCACTTAGTAGCAATCTGCTGTTGGAAGTAGGAAGTCTAACTCCCACCTTATGGTAGTGCTGGCAAATACCTGGTGTCCTGTTTGCTAAACCACAACTCCTGGCTATACGGTCACCCTCTTCAATTCACTCATGAGAGAACTACTCCGTGTTTCCAGTGGGCTGTGGTCCATGTCGTGTCAGTGAGTCCAACCACCAGTCAGGGGAACATGAGAGATGATGGGGGGAGTGAGAGCTTTCACACTGCAGCAGCAACCTGTTGGATCGAGTGCTCGTGTAGATGCGGGTTTTAATACCCTTAAGACGAATCCAGCAAATGAAGAGCTCTGAGAGGAGGCCCAGCCGTGAGGCTGCGTTAGCCCTCACTAGCACAGAAGTAGGAGTGCGATCTCATGCTGAGTAGGAGGAAGAGTCTGGAACTACCACTTCTGTTTGCAGTTTCACAGCCAAACGAAGGGCCTGTTCCTTCCCCTCTGTGTTCCCTCCTCCTCATTCTGGCTCTTGGCTGATCCCACACAGAATTACCATGGTGCTCTGTACACCCTCCCTCCCTTTCTCACTTCCACGTACTAAAGAAAGTAATTTCCTGCCAAGGATGCATATATTAAGAAATCATAGGTTGTCTTAAGAAACAGAAGAGAGGTAACTAGTTTGCACACTGTGCACACAGAGGTACCTCCACAGGTAGGAGGTACTCCTCTCACTGTCATAAACCTTTCAAAGAAAGGTACATCAAGAGTCAGTGGAAGTGGAAGCTAGACAAATCCAAGAAGAAAATTAGGTGTGCATTTAAGAAAGGGTGATTGGCTGCTGTGCAAACAACCAAGGAAGAGATGGATCTCTTGTTTAGTACATATGAAGACAAGAACCCTTATTGGAAGATGTATCTTAGTCAAATGCAAACTGCAAATAGGAGGTTGAAAGAAACAGGTAAAATGTGATGATGTCTGTAAGTAGACGTAGGGGCATCTTCTTAAATTTTTTGATCCCTGCTTTAGGGAGTGTACAGGACAAATTTGGATATAATGTATGAAATGAATGTACTGGACAAACAAAGTACTTAAAAAAGGAAGCATAAGGGTTATAATGAGATTGCATAATTAGACTGTAGAGCAGTTTAGCTCTCTAGTGGTTTCACTGCATTTTGTGGACTTTTCTTTTGTGGACTATACAATAGACATAAGCTTGACAGAGAAATTAAAATTAAAACAGGGGAGATACCTTACCATTCATTTTATAATAATTTATGTTGAGTATACTTAGGAGTTTGGGCTTGATTGCAAATGGGATTTAATATCTATTCATACTCAGGTTGTCCTAATTTGATATGTGTGTGTCTACACATGCATGTGATTTTTTAATTCAGTTTTGAAAGGTTGCTTTCATATGGAAGATGTCTTTGACTGTAAGAACAATCTAGAATGTTGCTTTGATTGTGTAGTTTAAAGAGAAACTGCTGTCATAAACTAAATGTTGAAATTATGACTATTCCAGAGATTGACATTAGAAAAAACCTAGCTAATTGCGTTTCACACAGGTCATGAATATGTTCTGTTATGCTAAAATAAATAGGAAAAATTCTAGTGATAAGGGATTTCTTCTGCAGTGGAACAAGGATACTTCAGACATATCCATGGTATTTCACTTTCACAAGTTGTTTCTGAAAGTGAATTTCTGAGCTGAGGAAGGAAATCAGCCTTGTAATTTAGAGTAACGACCAACAATTTTGTCATATCATTTAATCTGCACATGGTAATTAGAGTTTTCAGGAGTCATTAGCAGCTGGGGTGTCACTCTGTGTTTATTGGAGGGCTGTCAGCCCGTGTTTCTCTTTGTTTGTTTTTTAATATTAATGGTTTGGAAAACAGTTGGTGCTCTAGAAAGAATTGAGAAACAGGCCTGGGTTTGTGGATTTTTATCAGCCTGCCAAGACCCTGCGCAACTTCCTCTCCCTCTGCCCGCAGCAGCATACGGAAACCTGACTGCTGCAGGCCACTTCTGCAATTGCAGCAGGGCAGGGAGCAGGGTGGGAACGGGGTCTTTTTCTTCTGCTGCTGGCTAGTGCCTTGCCACCCAAAGAAGAAAATAAGATGCATTTGAAAATGTCTCTTCGGTTGTTTCTTGCACTGATGGGTTTCCTTCTCTCTCCTCTCCTTGCTGTCGTGCAGTGCTGCAGTTGAAGCTCCAGCAGCGACGCACACGGGAGGAGCTGGTGAGCCAAGGGATCATGCCGCGTAAGTACCACTGGAATTCTCTGTCTTGGTGTTTTTGTGCATGCTTTTTTAGTGGAGAATGGTTTCCCCAGTGATTTGAAAGATCAGATTCCCTGCTTCTGCATGAACACCATCGTATATGAGCCCCACCCTGTCCCACCCAACTTGGTCCTTCTGAAGTGTTGGTGTGCTGGTGTGGGGCCACCTCCCATACTGAGGAAGAGAGTAATGACTGCAAGTGTAACTGTCCTCCAAAACAATGCTTGCATTTGATCGCACTGCAGAGTCTTTAGGAGAACATACTATGTTAGAAGTGCCTTGTATACTTGACACATACTGGTAATCACTCTTTTAACAGGCTTCCTGCCTCTGCAGTTTCTGTTCTTGCAGTTTGCCAGCTCCCCAGACCTCTGAGGCAGTTGTAACTTTGTACATACATATTCTATAAACTGACTGAAAACAGGCAGTGTGTAGGAGACGTTAACCAGCCAGGGACCCTGTTTTATGTTTGTAGCTAGAAAATGTGGCTAGAAAGAGCCATATGAGCATCAGCCATTCCCCTCCATGCAGGGGAAGGCAAAACCAGTGGAGGCAGAGAACACTTCTGGATGAACACAAGCTTTAATAAATTCACTGTGAGGTTAATGTTGGAGAAGATATTTTTCTTTTTTGCTCCCATTCTTCTCCCGAAAATGCAAAAAGGTATCTGACAAATAGTTTTGTCATCCTTTGGTACCTCTGAACTAGATGACTTACAGTTAACAACTTGAAGCAAGACCAAAGAATGAATGTTTTATTTTTGAGGTCTTCTCAGTTTCACTCATCACCTTTAGTAAAAGGCAATGGATCAGGTATGTATTTTCTTCTTTCAAAAACTTTCCCGCTTCCCTGTTTCACAGGCTTTACTTGAAGACAGTGTAGTAATGTGGAGTTTCTCATTCTTTCTATTTTTGGGGTGCACAGTGTAATATGACACAGTGGTGTGACTTAGACTTTGCCGAAGGTGCAAGGTTAGACTGTCAGCTCTCTCTCTGAATGAAGAGAACCTGTCATAGCACTCTGTTGGCTGGAGTGGCTTGCTGGAAGGCAGTGATCTTCTCAAGATGTTTCTGGCACCCCTACTTAAAATTATGTTACCAAAGCAGAAAGGAAAGATTGGATGAAAGGCTAGTGTCCCAGTTAGCTGTGCCTTTTTACTAATGCTTCCCAGAAGAAAATGTGCCTGACTTCTTTGTGGTCTCCTGCTTTGGGTGGATATGTATGCAAACACTGTATTAACTTATGTTCAGTACTGGCTTTCTTCAAAGTATGGCTGACCAAACTTGTGATTCCTGAGAGGGGTCTATTTTACAGGCCTTTTGAAAATGATGCCCTTGCAAGTAATTCAAGTCGGGCATCCTGAATAATTAATGAGTCTTGAATTTGCTTAAAATATAGCCTAAATTACTAGTCTTTGCAGATTTGTGCCCTTCATTACTTCATTTATATCTCTTGCATGTGAGTTTTGTGATGGACCAAAGAAGAATGTTCACTGAAAAATAATTGAGAAAATATTGGTGACACATAAAAAGGTCTTTTCTGCAATGGAGAAAAACCACTTTAGCACATCTGTTCTAAACATGATTTGAAATTAGTTCCTCCCAAGTAATGGTATCATTTACCCATACCTGCCAACTGGAAATAGCCACACATAGTTCCCTGAGCCATTTTTAATGAGAAGATCAGATGTGAGATAAATTGTGACACTTAAAGCAAAAGACCCATTTTTAACCTGAGAAGTACAGAGGATGACTAGGGACCATGTTCCTCCTAGAAGCATCATAAAGGCATGACAGCTTTGCTTCTACTTTCATGAGTCCAGAATAGGTATTTTTATTAATGCTGGGAATGTGCAAGCATCCTGTTTTCTTTCATCTCTCTGGCCTGCACCCCTTGTCTGTGAAAACATTTAGATACTTAATCTGGTTCCCCTGTCATCTACTACTGAACACAGCTATACTGGACTATGTGTCTCCCTCTTGAGCTCATTAGTCAAGAACCAGGCCCCACACAGCCCTTTATGATGATTTAATCATTATTTTCCATATGGAGAGTCTTAACACTCTTGAAGGAATTGTGATGGTTGCGGTTCTATCTGCATTACAGCTTATGTCAGGAATGTGCTTTTGAAGTAAAGCCTCCTGATTGCACCTGCCTACTGTACCTTGCTTTGCACTGTGAAATGAAGTTTCAGTGTTGGATTAAATTGGGATGAAAGTAAAGTGGAAAATATTCTGTCTAGAGCTAATATGCATTCAGTCCATGGGACTAGACTACAACTTGTCTGGTACCAAACCTCCATTTCACCTTCACTTAGAGTGTGGATGTCAGTTCCTCAGCATCAACCTTGTTTCTGTTTACATTTGGTCTTACTATGCTACCCTACATGTTCATTTAGATTAGCCTTTCATACAGATCACTTCCTGTATCTTGAGGCAAATAGATGTGGAAAAATCCATGAGCCAAATATGGGAGAAGTAAAAGATTTTGTTACATGTTAAAAGCTATCTAGGATGAAAACTCACTTTGGTACCTTTGGTTCTCCTGAGTGCAGTGTAAATTTTACATGCTGTTTAGATTCAACTTGGTGCCCAGAAAGAGAAATTTCATTTCAGGCTTCCATCAACACAAGGTTTTTGGACAGTGTAAATGTCAGGAGTGGGAGAAGACACATTTGTGTCACCTTAAAACGAGTATGAGAGTCACGCTACTCCTGCTTTGCTTGTTCGTAACAGAACCGGGAATTACTTAGTGGAATTTTGTTTATATGATACAGTGGAAAGGCAAATGTTTCAACATTTTTTTACCAAGTACACTTAATCTCGCTTGAATAACCTTCCCAACCCACCAGCCACCTACAGTAGGGCTATGCTTCACTGAAAGATTAGTGTATTGTACTAAGAAATAAAACATTTATAGGCAGTGACAGATAATTCAAAATAATTTGTGTTTATGCTTCTTTAATTCTTCTTGCTTTTCTGTTACCACTTTGTGTAACCTTTCCCTAGCATCAGGATTCATTAGCTGAAGATTAAAATTCTCAATTGCCCATAGAAAAGAGGTGGGAAGCAGGTCTTCACCTGCATCTGACATACCTGTGATTAGAGCTAGAATGACTGTATCTTGAAAAAAGGAGAGCTGAGTTTTCATGTTTATTCAGGTTTTGGCCTGTTTTCTGACAGTGCAAATAGACAAGCTTTTTTGCTATTTGCATTTTTTTTGTAGCTATGCAGAGATAATTTTCATCTTCTCGTCCTCACAAAATGCAAGTTAAACAAAATCTGCTGTCTGTGCTCAACTCTTTGAACTCTGTCATGCTGTAGAAGAACAGTCAGATGCTGTCATTTTTTACAGTGTTGAATTTAAAGGTTACAGGTATTGTAAGGTTTTTTGGGGGAGTATTAAACACCCCATTTTTCACCCTTGAAAAGAATGTTCAAAACAGTGCTAACGTACATCTGAGTAGAAAGATATGTGGAAAATATCTTCAATTAAAACAGCAAAAATTTTTAGGGGGAAGACATTTGGCAAATGTAGCAATACTCTGCTATGCAAAATATGTGCCTCTTTTTCTCTTTTGCAAGATTTAAAGCTTCACATGCCCTTTGTTTTATCCATCAGGATTGTGATCTTTGGCTTCTGGCTGCAAACACAAAATGTAGGCAAGCATGCAAGGTTGTTGTGTGGCACAATCGTGCAGGAAAGCTGTTTTGACCATCAGATTTATGGAAGCAGATGAAGCAGAAGTAGATAATTTCTGCTAATGTGCCTTGTGTTGCTCTATAGCAGTGCTTTGTGAGTATCTGAAAGATGACACAGGCAACCTTTGGAAAGGGCACTGTCTGGACTGAGAGCTAGAGGGAAGGTGGCTTCTGTACGGGCTGAGAATTTCCAGGAGCTCCTTTTTCACTTCAGTGTATCTGATGTTTGCCAGTTTTTGTGCCCACAGCCAACTCCTCTGACTGTATGTTTATGTTCTGGGATGCAGTATATACAGAGTGCATGGCTGTCTGTAGATCCAAAAAGTATGGAGTTTGTGCTGGTTTTCTAATTGACTGCTTTTACAGGTGCTGAAGTGTTTCCATGCCATAGGTCTGTTAACAACACTCCAATGTGGTTTTCCACTTGGATGTGCAGTGTTGGTAGATGTTTGAGTGTGTTTCAGAGCACAAGATTTGTGAATCTTGTGCTGCTGTGTTTCAGACTCTCCTGAGTAGAGTGTATTTTATCTTCAGACTACACGAAGAGAGTGTGCCATGGTTCAATTGCAACGTGTCACATGATTAGAAATGATTGTTATACAGCAGACAGTCTAAAGATTATAATCTGATTAGGTCTCTCATATCACTAGCTGCATTTTTTGTGGCCATAAGTTTATTAGAGAAAATGTAATATTTGTCATAAAAGTACAATGCAGTATTTGCTTTTTTGGTATCTTTGAGACGTTGCTGGGGACAAATTCTACAGGAATTGCCATTTACTGGGGTCACTTGGTGATCTAAGGATACAGAACATAGGTTATGCTTTGGCATATCAGTGTGGTTCATCATCTTGACAAAGCTTATATTTGGTCTTCTACATCCAGCATAGCTACCATCACAAAAAACCAAGGATCTCTGAGGTACTGATTTCAGGAAGCAAAATGCTTTCCACCTGGGGGTTTATAAAGTTAAACCATACCTTTAGACTTTAACATCTCAATCCCCAAATTTGGCCATGCATACACACTTCTGTTTGTGTAGTAAAAATGCTATTTCTGCTTTAGCCTTTACCTGATAGTCTAATCACTTCCCACCTTTAAAAAAAATAGTTTTTTAAATACTTGATGAAAATTATGCACTTCCAACTTAATTGTATGGCTCTATATTTAATATTTATGCTCATATTTTCTTATTTATTCTTACTTCTTATTATGAAGCTGGTCAATTTAGTATATGTGCTGTAATTGAAGGAGACCTATCAATTGAGGATATAGTCAACTTTTGGCTCCTGTTATGTACAATACCTACAGTAGAACATATTAAATGTCAGAAACAAAACAAAAGAAGAAAACTAGTTTTATAAATTGTTTAACTGTTAGTTGCGAAGGAGGAGCATCTTTTTACGTATGTCAAAGAAAGGAGAGGCAGTAAGCTGTTGGAACATACACAGTTATCTAATGTGTAGTATTTTTCATGGCATGAACTGTTCTGTCGTCCTGCCAATGACTTCAGGTGCAATTCTTAATACCTCAGCTATATTTTGGCTTCCACACAAAGGCTAGGATAGATGACCTGCTATGCCTGTGTGGAGTTTTACTGGTTCCTTACTGTTGCAGTGTGGCTACACAGTCGACATTTCAAGGTTGTTGTGTGTTATATTTGAACTGCAGCTAAAGCAATTGCTTAAACACCCTGAAATAGCTCTTCCTGCTATGTAATGTGTCCCCGTCATTCTCTCACTGCTTTACATATCAGGTCTTTGTAGTGACATTCCTTACAGTTTTATGGAATCTTATTTATAGTAACAAAGCAAAAATACAAATTTTTACTTCCCTGCCATCTAGTGTCTGCTATTCTGCCCATTGACAACTGCTTCACTTCCATACTTATAAGTTGTACTTTCATTTAGGATAAGGAGTTAAAAACAAATGTATGGACTGTAAATATTGTTAACTCCCAGAGTTGTTTAATAAAATGTCCAAACCTGTAAAGTCTTTAAGATCTAAAAATAATAACAATTTATTTTAATACTCTGTTTAACCTCTTTGCTGTTTCCTGGTTTACAGTGGTATAGGACGTAGCACAGGACCTCAAATACAGGAGCTGCAGCTAGACTTTTAATATATTCAATGTCATGCTATGAAAGTAAGACTGAAACACTAAGCAGGTATTGTAAAACAACAAAAAAGGCTTAGAGGACACTTGCAGCTCTATTTCTGTTTCTGGCATGTTGCACAGAAATCTGTAACTGGTTTTATTTTAGTTTGATCATCTGCCTATAACTTCTCTCCCAGGAATTATTTGCTGGTTATTTGACTTTGATCTCTTTTCTTGAAGCACAATTTCAAAGCCTTCAGGCTTTGTGTGTAGAAGGAGTCTGTACATTTAAGCTGAGAGTCTCATTGTCAGAGGCCCAATAACTTCATCTAGTTTGTTTGTATTTTTAAATATCTGTCTCTGTGTGTTTTCCATGTGTTTACGTAATCGGTGAACAATAAGACATGATCAGAGTAATAAAGTTCCTTTTGTTAGTAATGGAAATGTGCTGTTTGCCCTTTCTGAAATTGCAGACAGAAAAGTCTGTGCTCAGGTGTTTGATAGGCTGCATTTAGTCCTTGATCCCTGCCATGATAAAAGATTTAACTCTGCCAGTTGCAAGAGAAACATAATAATCTGGGGGAATAAAGTCTGATATGTAATGCAGTTTTTTTCCTGTCATATTCCCACAGTTGTCTTAGGTTCATTCTTACTTATTCACTGGAAATGGGCTCTCCTTTTTGTGGCCTCACACCTTCCCTACCCTGGACACTTCAGAAAGTTGTCAGAAGAGTTTGCAAAGGCTAATTATCCATCCAAGAAACAGGCATGAAAAGTGGTCTAGGAATGCATGGATCAAAGGGTTTCTGGTAGAAGTTCATTGCTCCCTTTTCTTCTTCAGTTTGGACATGGTATAATCCTAATTGTAGTGAAGCTTTACCTTTTTTATTTTTCATTGCAGTGTTTAGGGAGTCTTTTGAATGCCAAGAGTTACTGGCAATGGATAAAGCAGGTTATACATTATCCGTAATTGCTGTAAATGTTTTTTGACACAAAGCCGTAGCCATAGTCACCCACAGATCTGATAACTGTTACCATGGGTGACAATTTCCATCTTGCTCCTAAAGGGGATGAACTTTCAGAGAAATTGCACATATCTGTTAGATTTTAAAATAACTCAGTGTTGGGCCTTGAAAAATCTCAGCCCTTTTTGTCAATAATGTTTACTATGACAAATTTATACTTCAGACTTTTCACAGAGTTAATGAAAATCTTAAACTGCATCATAAGGGATATGCTGCTTAATACAGTTACTGACAGTTTTGCTGAATGTGGGCTCTGGAGTGGTGTCTGGTCCAGGCGTTGGAAGCAGCTCAGCCAGTGGTGTTTCCATGGCGAGCTGGGCAGAGACAGGGTACCACAGTTCCACCTGTACATGTGCTTGTGCAGCCAGGGCAAGCCCAATTCAGGGACCTGGAAAGTGGCTTTTTTGGGGAAAAACAGCTCCACGAGCCAGTACACTGTGCAGGCTCATGAGTGTTGATCCGTGAGAAGGGGTGGCTCTATGATATAGGGTGTCAGGGAGGCAGGACTTCAGCTCTGGCTTCCACAACAGCCCGGCACTCTTATCTGTGTTGATTGGAGCAGCTCGGTAGTAGGGAAGACTTGGTAAAGCTGTAGCACTGTAGCTGTAATGCCATGCTTTGGCAGTGCTGGCAACAGTAACAACATGGGAAAGAACCTTTCTCCAGCATTTGTTCTCTTTGGGACTAGGAACACTCATAATTCTTTGATCACAATAACATTGTTACTGAAGGGTGTCATTGAAGGGCAAAGCTGCATTTGTTTGGGTGCCAGAGATGTGCTTCTTACCTTCATAAATATATTTGGATTGGCTTTTTTAGGTTAATCTTAATTTTTAATTTTTTGAGTTTATGTATTTTGGGATTTGAATAATCACAATTTACCAGTTGTGGCTTCTTTTCCTATCCTTAACTTGATACTCATAGTTTAGCCTTAATCCAAGGTCACTTACCAGTGTCG
The DNA here is from genome assembly GCF_001604755.1 of Lepidothrix coronata. NCBI lineage: Eukaryota > Metazoa > Chordata > Aves > Passeriformes > Pipridae > Lepidothrix > Lepidothrix coronata. The sequence continues at coordinate 2,039,923 of NW_016690321.1, forward strand.
GGGTATGATATCAGCAAGAATTCTCAAGTATGATCAGATGTGTGTACTGGATGTGCAACTCTCTGGAGCTGCTAATGGAGAAAAGGGTGCTGATGGAGATCTCTTCTCTCAACTGTGTATTCCCCAGTCCCTTTTCATATTTCTACAGCATACTGCTCTTTGATACTGCCCCACTAGCAAGATGACAGTCCCTTCTGTGTACGTGACCCTGTTTTTGAATACCTTTTTCTTTCATGCTATGAGAAATACTTTTTGGAGGTGGGGTGAAGGTGAAGCGAGGAAGAAAGTGCCTTGCTCTGTGGTTCAAGTTTTGTGTCTCTTACCAAATGCTATGGGTTGGGAGCCCCACCCTGAACCGACAGAGGAAGTCATCAAGCCTATTTGCAGCACTTTATTTCATCTTTTTACGAAAGAATAGTAAACAAGAGAGAGTAACCAGAATTTAGTTGAGAGCAGGGGGGAGTAGCTGCAGCAGAAGGCCTTCTGCTGTTCTGAATTAAATCAGTGTGTCTGAGGTTGGGTTTGGACGTGACACAGTCTTCTCTTTGTCATAGCAAAGGAAGATTTTTCCTTTCCCTTAGGAATGGATCTAACTGAAGAGCAAAGTATTTGACTCAGTATTCTGAATTTAGCTGTAGCCTTTTTACAAACATTGCATGTTGTCTTACCGACTGATTTGCAGTTCAAATATCACTGTATTGTCTATGAAGAGCTAGATACTATGGCCAAGGAAAGCTCATGTGCTGCCTCTCTTATGTCAGTCTACAAGTCTGATAGCCTTGAGTAGTGATCTTACTGATTGCAGAAGGCTTTGCAGCCTCTCCTCCCACCCAAGACACTTGAGCTGTGAGGATCTGTGTAGATCCTTTTGCCTTTCTTTCTTCCCTGTATTTGGTTCCTTTCAAACCTCAGTTTCTTCTGTCAGCTACATAAGTAAATGCAGGGTATATGGATATTTTGACCTCTTCTTCTTAGCAGCTGGGCCAGTCCCCTTCCCCTGCTGTGTTTCGTTCTCAGTGTCTCAATCTAATTCTGATTCCACTTATTTCTCACACTAGGTAACAGGAACCTGAAGATCTGCATATGAATATATTTGAAAGCAGAGCTAAAATCTGCTTTTGCACACTGCAGGGTAAACCCTGAACAGTAATGTTTTGAGCCATTTTGCCCAGATTTTTGTCTCTGCTGTTATATTGGAGATTAGGGTTTGATTCCTGGGCCTTGATTCAGTCTGTTTATAACAGCACCAGTTTGGTGCTTTGCAGCATTATCTCAAGGTCAGGCTGGATGGGGCTCTGAGCAACCTCGTCTAGTGGAAGGTGTCCCTGCCCATGGCAGGGGGGTTGGAACGAGGTGATCTCTAAGGTAGGTCCCTTCCAACCCAAACCATTCTATGATTTATGTTTCATTCACACTTTGCCATCTTCAAAATGTGTCTTGGACTGAGGGAACACTGAAATCATGCATTGCAGTTTTGGACCCAGTTTCATAGGAATTAACACATTGCTTTGAAGCAAAGATCGGCAACTTTCATCTCTGTGCTTTGTATGGAAAGGTGTGCGTCAATGTAGATGGTCTTGTGTGCTGCTGCTTAGCTTTGGGGGGGGTCAGATGGAAGGACAGTCGTTACAATGTATAGCTGCAACATTTTTGAAGCAGGGTGGAGGCACAAAACAGTTGCATCATTGATTTGCAGAGAGATTTCTCATGGTAGCTAAGGGTGTGACCACAAAGATACTAATGCTTCAGGAATTCTGGAGATGCAGCATCAAAATGCTCCACAACAAGCAGCAGAGAGACTAAAAAAATAGGCTGTATGTGGTAGGAGTTTCAGGAGATTCTTGCTAGTTAGCCTGTCTGTGGTAGGAAAATCATGTCCTGCTGTCAGTCATCTAAAGGTGAGGGATAAAGCTCATCCTTCTGACAGCAGATGTTGCAAACTGCCAGACAGTTGTCCAAGTGGGACAAAAGTATGTACAACTCAGTGAAGGGCACCTGCTGGACTATGCTGTCCCAAACCCCGTTGGTGATGCTATTGTCCCTTCTGTCACTGAAACAGTTTTAGTGCTCGTTCGGCCATTTGTAAAACCAGGCTGTTCTGTGGAGGATGGGACAACTTGAAGATGTGGGGGCTGTGGTTCAGCAGCGTGGGGGCTCCTGCTGCAGTGCTGGCCTTAAACCCAGCCTCTTATTTCTGACTTGGTCTGGCAGGGCAGTTGTGCTCAGCTTTGCTGACACTATTATTTGTGGAGCCATGCTCTACACCAGCATACCAGTCCAGGTTAAAATAACTCTTTCAAAACAGCTGTGATCTGAGTCCACAAACAGTTTTGTCAGCATAACCGAGGGCTAGCATGCTTTGTCCCACTCCTAGGTACAGGAACCAGGGCAGAAGTGTAACTGCAGTTTGCCACTGCTGAAAACACCACACACATATCATGTAGAAACAAAATCAGAAAGGCAGGCAGGAGGTTCACCTGACTGAAATTGGGCATTGCAGAAGTTACTTCTGCATTCTCAACTATTTCTTTTCAGCATACAATGGGAAACAAAAACTCAACAGCTAATACTACAGGTGTAGTTTGGTGGTTTTTTTTGACAGAATCAACTAGGTTGGAAAAGACCTCAGAGATCATCGAGGCCTCTAGCAGCGCTGTTCTCATCAAGGGCTCACTCAAAGTTAGCTACTTAGTTGGATCCAGGATTCAAACCAAGGTAACTCTGGGGAGGGGCAAGTGCCATGGGAAGGTGCTGGAGTTACTTCATGGCGATAGTTCCATAGTAGGGCTCCCTGGGCAGTGCAAGTACAGTTGGAGCATCAAAGGCAAGGCAGAAACACGTGGGACATGGGAAAGGGGAGAAAAAGAGATCATTACTTAATCTGGACCTACCAGCAGACTAAATATTTGTTGAACTGCCTCCCAGGGAAGTCAGGATGTTAAATATGTTTTTGCACTTCTTGGATTTAGTAAGGTGCTTGAGACAGGCTTGCCTGATGTTCTTGGAAGCAAGCTGGGACTATTGAAGCTGCCTATGCAACTGGTGAGGGAACAGTACTGGAATAAAGGCTTGGTGTTAGACTGGGAGGGTGTGCTAAGCAGGGCGGAGTGGGTGGAGTGGGAAGGGAGAAGATCAGTGTTTGACATGAATTAGTATTTTCAGTAATCTGACATAAACGAGGGAACAGTCTGCATGTTTATTAAGCTTGCAGGTTAGTAGGGTGGGAGGAAGACAGGATTGGGACTCACAGTATTTGGAGAAGCCAAGAATGGATATGGGATAAAACCAAAGAGAAAGGCAGAATGTCTACGTTTTGTAATGCTAAGTCAGTGGCCTGAATTGAGGATGGAGAATGGCTCACTAGGTAGCAGCTCTGCAGAATAGGATTGGAGACCTTTCATGGTTTGTGAAACAAGCACAAGTGAACATTATGCATTTTAGGTACACACAAAAAAAGGCAAACTGGCTGGAACATATAACTGAGAAGTGTTATTTAATAATCATTTAACTCTATAAAAGCTGATGAAGTCTAGGCTGGAATATCTACCCAGTTCTGGACGCTATACTTCAAGAAAAATGCAGATCAAGTGGAAGTCGAAAAGAGAGTAAACAAGCAAAGGTCTGGATAGTGTTATCTGTAAGAGGAGGCTGAATCAGCTGGCTTTGGTCATTTTATATAACGGAAGATTGTAGGAGAACCAAAGTTTTCAAATATCTAGGGATAGATGCAAAGAGGAAGAGAATAAATCGTTCTCTGTAATGATTGCAGGTAAGGTAGACATTCAGAAAGTTTTTAAATAGTAAGGACATCTATGCACCAGGATAATTTCTCTGCAATAATATTGCATTTTTTTTCATGAGAGCTCTCCGAAGATCAGGTTAGACAAACTACTGTAAGGAATAGTTTAGTATATTTTATCTGGCCTGAGCAGTCAGAAAGCATCAGGTGATTGGAGTTTCCTCATCCCTAAACCATCTGTGGTTGTATCTGCTGCTTCAGGTACCAAGAGCTATGGACATGGATCCTGTCTCAGTGATAAAATGCTGCCCTGTGCCCACCTGGTTAGCAAAGCATTTGCTCCACCAGCTCAGCCGCTCATTTAGGTGCACTGTCAGAATGAGCCAGAATAGCTGTTATGGCTTTATTGGGTAATTTTGGGTAGAATGGATAAAGCAGCACTTTGGTGAGCAAGTCAGACAGGTTATGGGGGACAGGAGTAGTTTTTCAGGGATCAGTGCTAAGTGGCCAGGAAGGGCAGTGGTAGGAGCTGGAAAAGGGGCATATCTGCACTATGGGTTTCCTGTAGAGCTTATCCAGAGCCTTACTGCTTCAAAGTTCTTCAAAAGATTATATTTTTCCTTTTCTTTCATTTGCTATAGTCGAGTTAACTGAGTTGCTCCACAGCTCTGGACTAAGTAGTCATTTTAAAGCCAGAAAAATGTGCAAGGCTTAGTTAACTTCAAATGGAGTATGATTTTACAGTAGACACCCTCTTATGACATGTCTGCCCTATCCTAGATTGCTGAGGGAAGCAGTGAAGGATTTGTGCCCTCTTGACATTTTCAGAGTTCGAATATGAAGTCCTCTGTCATGTTGCCAGCCCAGAGAGCCACATCTCAGTGCACGTTTCCAGAGGACTAGTCACGACAGACTGAAATTGTTTTTTACATATTGTTCCTATAGCAGCTCTGCATTGCTTACTATTTAACGTGCATGTGTTTCAGGGGAGGGTTTTTCTGTTTTCCTGCTCAGGGATTCTTTTCTCGCTTTGTTCTTCTGTATTGCAAGAATTTTCCTGGACTACCTGTGACACCAGCTGAACTCCTGAAGTTGACTTTTCTGACCATTAGCTGTGGTCAGGGAAATGTCACTTAAAGGTCATCTGCTGTCTCATACTGACAGCAGAGGTAGGCAGGAGGGAGAGAGCAAAGAATTACTGCCGTGCCTGCACATTCTGGTGGTAGAGAGCTTTTGAAGACTCGAGATGAATCCTGCTTCACTTGTATCCAGGGTAGATGTTTATGCAGATTTATATATTGCATGCTATCTTTGCCCAGGTGTACCCGAGCTTTTATTTCACTCTTCTGTGATACGCATACAATGAAAGGTGTGTTTAAGTTCAGGCACGTGCATATTCACAAACAGTTCACTTGACTGGAAAAGAGTATTATTTGTTTCTTGCTCTTCACTGAAGTGTGATGGCCAGACTGCCCAGGAAGCCTCACTGCCTGCATCAGCTGTGCCTGAGGCCTAGTTGATGCCTCAACTAGCCAGTGAAGTTTTTTGCATTATTTTTCTAGTTATTGCAAAACCATATCCCTACCATATCTCTTTGGTTTATCTCAAAGTGCATTTCACAGCTTGTGCAACTTTCCCTGGTTATTTCTATCCATAACCAGATTGTATGAAACTAATCTGAACAGGAACTATTTGCCCCATTGTTGTAGGGATCTGTGTACTCACTATGGTTAGTTTTCAGTTATTGTTAATTTATTCTACAGATTATTCTTCATTCACTTCTGTAGTCTGAATTCCATCTATGATGCTGTGGTGTGTTCAGAATTCATGCCATTTGGAGTAAATTCTACTTTTTAGCCCATTGATGTGAACCTAGAGGGACTCTGTATTACACAGAACATATGTGTCCTAACACCTTATCTGTGGCTACTCCATTTTATTCTGCAGGAAAGAGTTTGGAAGGCTACACATGCATGAGGAGTAGTTTCTTACCTTGCATTTATGCAAGGGCTTTTATTTTTGAATAGTCTTTTGAGATTTCATTTTGAAGTTACATTTGAGAAATACTTAATCATTGGTCTTAATTTAAAAATAACATGAGCAGATTATATTTCATAGGACCTAGATACAATACTTTGGAGCTACTAACTGCACGAGTTTAGTTTTCTGTCTTTAAAAGACGTGCAACTTACCTTTAAAGCTAAAGTTCTTTAACTATTTGGTTTAGTTTAAAATGCGAGTATTTCAGAAATATGAAAAGAAATTATTATGGCCCCTTCAGCTAGTTCTCAATACAAACCACAATGTGATTGTTTAAAAAAAAACAAGCTACTTGCAGCTTCAGGGAAACTGTGAGGAGCTGGTGACACTTACCGTTGTCTCCCTCTTTCTCTGGTCTTACTGTGGGACGTGAGGTTTGTGTGCTCCAGAGGAGCCAGGCAGAGTGAGAGATTCCTCCAGGGTTAGTGTGGTCCTGGACAGCAGAGGATCAGTTTCTTAAAACATGATCCGTTTTGGCTCTGGTTTTATACAGGGCCCGAGGGGGCGAGAAGGTCTGTTATATGGAGAGCTGCTGTTAATTCCTCAAGTTGTGGTTTTCTGTCAGCAGACAGATGTGCTTTCCTGTCCAACTGTTCCTGTTCTCACGATAGTTTCTCTTACATGGAGCAATATATATGTCCTGTGGACCTGCAGAATTTGCAGCTAGCCCTTCCATGTATGCAAAACACAGGTGCAGATTAAGGGCAGACTCGGAGCTTCCTTTGACATCAAAAGATAGTAAAGAGGATTTACAGTTCATTAGGATTGTCCTCCACCCTTCCAACCATTTCATGTATCTCTTCAGTGTTTCAGAACCATTCTCTTAAGGGTCCTGGATATCTTACTCTCTGTTGAAGCTTGTAAAAAGACTTTTGTTGGGGGGCTGGTTTTGACTCATGTTCTTGGACCCAACTTTGTGAACAATGGTTAGTTTGACTAGAAGTGTACCTGTATTAGACTCTAGCAGCCCACAAAAACTTCAGGTCAGTTCCTGTGTCTCCTGTGCTGTCAAACAGAGTATGTCAATTCACACTGCTTTATGCCAGCTGGAGATCTGGTCCAGTGTGTTGGAAGATGCAGGAGGCAGTTGCTGTGGTGTATTTGTTAACTTCGTTGGCCTGAAAGGGTTGTGAAGTGAGAGAACTTCCATCGTTCTAATTCATTCTCCAAATGTTTTTCCTCTCAACAGCTCTGAAAAGTCCAGCTGCATTTCATGAACAAAGAAGGAGTTTGGAGCGGGCCAGGGTAAGATGCAATATAATCTTCAATGTTTTCGGAAAGTCAGGAATAGTATGTCTTTTATGTTTTGGGCATCCGGTAGCTGTTAATGAGATGTAGAAGGGAATTGTTCATATTCTGGATGTAACACAGCACTGCATAGTCAGAGGTGTATTGGGTGGGATATTCTGTAGCTTGCATGTGTGGTGAACACGCAGTGCTAACCCTCAGTGAACTGGTTGTGCCTAAAACCAATTGAATATGGTGCCTGGATTTTCCCTGGAGTCTTCTTTCTGGAAGTCACTGATACTCTTCTTTCCTGCTGTCCATACATTTTACATTTCTGTTTTTATGGTGTCTGTTTTGCCCTTAAGTGCTCTTACCATGTTGAGCTCAGTTCTACCTTGGAGGAAAAGTTTTCTGTTACCTGCACATGCAATTGTGTATCTAGGACATTAGAAATTGAAAATTTAACAGAGAGGATCCCTCAAAAATCTTGTGATGCTGAAATTACAGAGACTTCTGGCTCTATGGAAAGAGGAAGCCAGGCATCACACTTCATACAGCACCTTTGCTAACTAGGGGGTTTCTTGATGATTTCTGTTCCTCAAAAGGCCTCTGGGGATATTTTTTTTCTGATTAGCCTCCACCAGAATGAAACCTGTTATGACTGCCAGGCTAAGTTTTGTTTTAAAAGTGAAAGCAACATAAAAAAAAGAACAGCTGCGATTAAGACCTGTAAGGGAGTATTAGCCCTTTAAACTGTGGAAGGATTGGAACAGGGGACCTTGCATTAAGACCAGTGACCCAAAGGCTTTTGCTTATTTCTCCTCTTTTTTCCTGAAACATTCTTATTAAATTAATATTTTGGTGTGGGCAATTGACCAATTGTGGTGCAGTTTTCTGACTGGCTTTAATTTTTTTTTTCTCTGAAGGCCATCCTGATGGCCAGTACTTCCCAGTCTGTTATCCACTGCTTCCAGCTTCCCGTTCTTGGGCTGTGTAAAGGGTAACATGTTCAGCCCATCACGGTCATCTCTGTACATTGCTCTGTAATAATAATAAATAATACATTGCTCTGTAATGCATCTCCAAAGACAGAGCTAAAAGCAGCTCTGGAAGTGAAATGCGTATTTAGCTTCTACCCACCAAGGGGCTGCAGGGGGTCTTGAGCTTAACAAATAACATATCTTTAAACAACTGAAGAGTATGACCAAACCACAAGTCAGTCCTAAATGCCAGCAGTACATGAAAGTGTTTGCTGTGAACAATGGAACCAATGCATTTATCTTTAATGTAAAAAGAAATGTCATGAATTTCACCCTGACACAAGTTAGTGGTAGTGCATAAAAGGGGAAAAGAGGACTTTAGCTCTTGAAGAAGTCCTTTCCAGTTTCTGTTTGTGGAGCAATGTTGTGCAATTAGACTGAGGTGATTACAGTAGAAGGTCATCTTTAGAGTAAGCTCATTGTCTCGGTGCTCTGGCACAGGAGATAGGCCCCTTCTCTATTCTGTGTTTATTTAGATCTCTGTAACGACTAAAGATGGTTGTTTCTCTTCTTTGTGCCATTCAAGATTACCTCACTCCTGTGTCTGATCAACTGAAATTGGTTCTTGCTTGTCTGTTTTTGCTACAGACAGAGGACTATCTGAAACGGAAAATCCGGTCCCGGCCGGAGAGATCAGAGCTGGTTAGGATGCACATTCTGGAAGGTACGGCACGTGCTGAACATGACAACATTGACAATAAACTTTATCATAATTACTTATTTAACAGGTTTCTATTTTTAACAACTTTTCTATTGTGACGCCCAAGTCTTCCTTTCACTTGGGAGTGGGCAGAAGATCATGCCTGTTGCATGATTCCTTGGGAGGGATTCAACTCTGCTTGCTTGGAGATTATTCTCAGAAGAATCTGTATGTGAATTCAAATTGTGCAGTTTTGTGTAGCTGAGCAACAATGAAATAGAATCACCGTGGATTGCTCTTCTTCTAAGCTAAGACACTGTGAAACATCCAGGAGGAAGTGAGGCAGATTGATCGATTTTAATAAGAGAGGGAGTGCTGTGCTGCTGCTGAGCAGCACATCTTTGGACACAACCGGAAAGGAAAAGATGAATGAGAATTGGGTGACATCAGTTTGAGAACAGTAAAGTTGTCTTATTCTGGCTACTGTAGTAATCCTGATAACTTAAATATACATAGTATCTAATGTATCCTTATAGTGCATAGTTATCCATTGTTATCTGCAACCATTTTTCTATACAGTTACCTACTGTTATCTGCAGTTACCTTTCTGAATAGAATTAAAATACTGCTGAAGGGCATGGGTTGACCGTTGCTGGATTTATGCCATTTTATTTACTTTCCCCCAAACAGAGACCTCAGCTGAACCCTCCTTGCAGGCTAAGCAGCTGAAGCTGAAGAGAGCCAGACTGGCAGATGACCTTAATGAGAAGATAGCGCAGAGGCCAGGCCCCATGGAGCTGGTGGAGAAGAACATCTTGCCTGTGGAATCGAGCCTGAAGGAAGCTATTATTGGTAAGGCCAGAGGAGGATCTGTGCTGAGGGCATCTCCCACAGGTGGCTGTGATTAACTATCAATTCACCTGCCTGTCTAATAGAGTGCAATGCCATGGCTGGCCTTGTTTTCCTGTCTCAGAACCATGGGCTTTTGGCCCCAAGGATTCTAAAAAGCAGAACTCCCTCTGGCCCAGATAGTGCTACAGAAACATTAAATTACAGGGAGTGTGGACATCCCAGAATAACGTGAAAGGAACTGTATACTGTAAAGACTTGAAAGAATGTTGAAGATTGAATTCCCTAGATTCTCTCCCTAAAAATCTCTCTCTCCCTATAATACGTCAACAACCTTGGTTAGGGAGAACCCACTGACTTACTCAGATCAGCGAGAGGAGAGAGGATATAAACAGGTGTGATGAAACAAAAGATGTCTGTGAACTTAAAAACTTCAGAGGATTCAAACCCTTTAAAAATAAACCAGAACAGATGTAAATCATGCCAGCGCCATTCCAAGGGCTGAAAGGAATGCTGAGGAATAGCCTTCCCACTGCCTCAGCAGTGCTCTTTCCTGTCTCCCCAGACTGAGCAGTCTGTGTGTCTGTGGTTATTCATCCCCTCAAACATGCACAGCTACTTTAAAGACAAATGGGACACAACTGTGAGCAAGACGGAATACTTTTCATAAAATAGGAAAAGGACAATGTTGTGAGAGAGCATGGCTTCACTGTTGAACAAGAAGTAGTATAGGAAGGGTGAGCTTGTGAACTGGATAATAAATAAGAGGTGTGCCTTCCTTCTGACTAAGCAAAGTACATCTCTGGATTTCTGTTGCTTTTAAGTGAGGTGCAAATGATAGTATTTTCCTTCTTAACAGGATTAATTTGAGAAAATGTGGCCTAAAAAACATTGGTACATTACACATGTACACTCATGTGAATTTACCTACTGGGCATGTAGATAGACAAAAATGTTAATAACAATCAGGGCCATCACCACTTAATCCATAGCCCTTTTTGCTTGTAAGACTAGAGGACAATTTGGGATTCTGTCTTCCAAGACAGAAGAATCCAAGAGAGATTCTACCTTCCCACACACAGGATGAACACCAAAGAAACCATAACTCAACCTTACACTGTCTGACCCTCTTCTTCTTTGGTGCCATGCCACAGAGCTGGGTTTGGGCAGAGTTAAGTGTCTCTTCTTATACTTACTGATCTTGTCTGGCTAAGAAGCAAGGGAAATGGTTCCCCCTAGTCTGCATCATTTTATTCTACTGGTAGCAGAGGTGAATGTGAACACTTAAACCTGATCCAGTTTGGGCTCTGTTCTCTCGTGTTCAGTTGGTGCTTTAGGCACAACTCTCTCCATCACATCATTGTCTTTGTGAAACATCGTGTCCATCGTGTCAAGTGAAGTAATTTCTTGTTCCGCTTTACAGACATGTTGATGTTTGTGTTTTTAGTTGGACAGGTGAACTACCCAAAGGTTGCAGACAATTCCTCCTTTGATGAGGACAGCAGTGATGCCCTCTCCCCGGAACAGCCAGCCAGCCATGAGTCCCAAGGGTCTGTCCCATCACCGATGGACTCTCGGATTTGTGAGCCTCTCCCTAGCACCACTGGCACATCACTAGCTCAGGTGAGAATGTGGAGGCCTCCTGCAGTGCCCTGGAGCTTCACTGCTGAGGATCCTAAAAAGTGAGACTGAGGGATCCTTAAAAGGTATAGTTTGTGAGATTTCACATGGGGTCTTGGCTCCGTGGGGTGTTGGTGACATGCTCTGCCTATTCAGAAGCCCTTGTTATGGTGTCAGGTGGGGAAAGGGATGATCATTGCTTGGTGATATAGCCTCTGTGCAACTGATGCTGGCTGGCAAAACTGGGAGATACAAGTGTGGGATTTTGTTTCCTTTTCTGCCCTAGGAAGTTGTGCTGCTTCTCAGGGACAACTGAAGCAGTGGGTTAAAGGAGTCTGATTAACGATTTGAAGCCTGTGCTCCTTCCCTCTAAGTGGACACTTCCTGCACTCTGTTAATCTATTTCCCTCCTCATAAGTGTACTCATTATGCCTTTTTCTGTCCCTGCAGGGTTCATCCCAGTTGCAGATTAGTGCAGACTCCAGTGAAACTCTTTTCCTACCTGAACAGCCACCCCCGCCTCTGCCACCTCCACCTCTTCTGCCCCCTAGTCTTACCAATGGAGTGGCTCTTACTGCTGCCAAGCCCCCACCAACACTCATTAAGGTACTATTTTGGCTGATTTCTTCATTGTTGTAGTCTAAAGGAAGATAAGGTGGTTACTCTGAAGCAGGTTTGGAGTTGGAAGTATTAGACTAACAGATGCAAAGGAAGGAAACTTACTTCTCACTAGTGTCTTCCTCTGACACTAGTTGTAACATACTTAATAGGGTTTTCTGCTCCATGATGTATTCATCTTCTATAAAATGGGTGCTGAATGCAAAATGTTTTGAATCAATCTGAATCAGTGTTATCCCTAATTAGAGTCGGTGAGTCTGCACTGGATGAGCAAATGATCTGGTGTGCTGGGAAAGCTGACCTGCATTATGGTGCAGTGTAAGCTGCTGCCGGTGCTGTGTCTACAATGTTGCCTGAGTTAGAGAAGCATGGAAAGACCCTCAGGTCAACAAACTGGAGAATTTCAAAATGAAAATCCCAGTATGTGTTCTGGTTTACATGGGGTGTTATGTTATATCAGTGTTTCCATTCTTACTTGCTTCCTCCTTTTCTTCTAAATAGCAAAGCCAGCCCAAGTCTGCTAGTGAGAAGTCTCAGCGCAGTAAAAAAGCCAAGGAGTTGAAGCCGAAAGTCAAGAAGCTTAAATATCATCAGTATATTCCCCCGGACCAAAAGCAGGACAAGGGAGCTCCTCCCATGGATTCATCCTATGCCAAAATACTGCAGCAGCAGCAGCTCTTTCTCCAGCTTCAGATCCTCAACCAGCAGCAGCAGCACTACAACTATCAGACGATCCTGCCAGCCCCACCAAAGTACGGGTCCGCAGTGGCAGCTCCGTTAGGAAGCACTTGGTTCCCCAGTAGTGTTGCCAGAGATGTGATGTTTTTGGTGTGAGGTGTGGCCACTGGGTGGGCCTCAAAAAGGGCCAGTGCCAGATGAATCAGACAAAAGTAGTTGAAGTGAATTGGTTGGCACAGCAAGGGGTATGGATATAGGTGAGGGCATTGGTGTGCTTTAACGTCTAGGGCAGCAGCAGTGACCCAGATGTTTCTGAACTTATATGATTGTTGACACTGAGGGCCTCCAGTGCCTTTCCACCTTGGTTTTGATGTCTGTGTCTTTTATTTTCCTGTAGGCCTCCAGGGGAGCAGCAGAGTAGCGCCAGTGCCCCTGCCGTGCGCAATCTCTCTGCCACAGTCAGCAGTGCATCTTCAGGATCCTCTGGTTCCAGTGGGTTGATGAGACAAAACAGTAATGCTGCGGTGGGCAAGCCTGGCCCTCTCCCTGCCAACCTGGATGAGATGAAGGTAAATGCCCTGTGAAGCTGCACAGCCCCTTTTTTGCCATTGTCAGCGGGCAGTACTGAACAATGTTGCTGTCCCAGAGCAGGGCTGAGGTGGACTGACAGGAGTTAGTGACAGCAGCTGGGATTGCTACCCTGCAGTCTGTACCCGAGGTGCAGGTTTGATGGCCTTCAGAAGGATCAGTTTAGTCCTTTGTCTTGCGGCTCTTGTAGCTGTTGATAGTTGTTTGGTTAGGAGTGTGTGTTCTCTTAATGTTGCACTCTTTTTTCCCCCCTGCATCAGGTAGCAGAGCTGAAGCAAGAGCTGAAGTTGAGGGCCTTGCCTGTCTCAGGCACAAAGACGGACCTGATTGAGCGTCTCAGAGCTTACCAAGAGCAGAACGGTACAGCCGGCCAAACAACCTCCGCTCCCAAATCCAGCACAGCAGCTGTCCTCACAAAAGCTGCTGAAGTGGTGGTAGCCTTCCCAGCTGCCAGGCTGAGCACAGGGACAGCCCTTGTCACCACTGGCATTGCACCAGCAGAAGTAGTTGTGGCCACAGTCACAGGTGGCAGCGTGATGAAGTTTGGCAGCACAGGCTCGACTCCTCCTGTTTCTCCAGCTCCTTCTGAGCGCTCACAAATGAGCACAGGGGATGAGAACTCGGGCACTGGAGATACCTTTGGAGAGATGGTGACCTCACCCCTCACTCAGCTCACCTTGCAGGCATCTCCAGTGCAGTTCCTGGTGAAGGAAGAAAGCACCAAGTCTGCCTCCTGCAGCATAAATGCAGCACCCAGGTCAGAGCGGTGTAGCACTGGTAACAGCAGAGATGCAGAAATTAGGGACAAAGACCAGATGCTGCAGGAGAAGGACAAGCAGATCGAGGAACTCACCCGCATGCTGAAACAGAAGCAGCAGCTGGTTGAGATGCTTAGGCTACAGCTGGAGCAGGAGAAGCGCTCTCAGCAGTCACAACTGGCCCCAACGGCTGCAGGAGAAGGAACAGCCCTCGCCTCCAAGCCAGGAGCATTTGGCACCCAGGTCAAGAGTGAAAATGGTTTCCTGAGTTGCCAGTTTGCGAAGCAATCCAGTGGCCAAACAGACCAATTCAGCCCTGCACCACCCGCTAGCCAAATGGACACTTCAAATCCAAGCCCAGTGCCAAAGAAAGCCGTGATGGTGAAGCAGGAGGTGCCAGCTGCGGAAGCAGAGCCGTTGTGCCAGTCCCACAGCCCGCGGCTTTTCCTTGGCCAGCAAGGGAGCGCCCTAAGCGACCTCATCAAGGGCACCCCTCCCCCCACCCTCATCACTGACTCCACAGGGACCCACATCGTCCTCACCGTGACCAAGCAGAGCACCGAGAGGCAGGGCCTCTCACCCCACGGAAAGGCAGGGAGCAGCTGCCCGGCCTTGCAGGTACGCAAGGGTCAGATCCCATCGCTCCTGTGGGCAGTTGGATTCCTCTCTCCTCTTCCCACTCCTATGGCTGAGGTTACCATAGGATGGTAACTTACTTAACAGGGTGGAAATTCAGTGCAGTAAAAATACTGAAAGGGCCGAGTTGCTTGCTATGGTGGCCAGTGTATAGTGGCTTTGTAAAACAGAGCAGTGTAAGCAGATCTTCAGCTAAAAAGACTGGAATTTGACAATGAGCTGTGTACAGCAATGCACGATTGGCTATATGCATCACAGGCTGTTCAGCATTCTTCCAAACACATGGTTCTGCCTTTTGTCAGGCAGGATCTCAGGCTTGGATGACAGGGTTTGCTGCCACAGTTCACTAGTTTTTGAAAGAACAACTATGCCCATGGTACTAAAACAAGCAGAGTGTATTTCACCTCTTGTCCTTTACTGTAGAGATCATAGCTGGAGTGATAGATGGGTCACCTTATCTACCAAGAGCTGAAATCAGACCCTGGAAGCAGACAGTTTGCCTTTTGGCTGCTTTTTGTTTTAATGCTTGTCAGTATTTCAGTGTTAACAGTCTTTCATCAGAGGTGATTTACTATTCCCCTGCTGGCATGAGCTCACCACTTAACAGAAGTGTTCCAAGCGTTTCTTCCAGGAAGGGATAAATATGCCCAGGTTTTATAGCATAAGTCAAACCCCAGCATCTTCCATGACATCAGAGAAGGTTTTCATTCTCTGCTGGTACATTTCTTGCACTTTCTGCAGAGCAAATGGCAGTGTCTGCCATCAGGGATGGACACTGAGCAGGCTACGTTTGCTGCGTAGCAGGTGAGATGCCAGGCAGCTGTCCAAATACCAGCATCCATTGTCACCCTTGATACCCCAGAATATATAATCTGAACTCCAGCTGTGCTCCAGAAGGGCACAGGTCTTGTGTCAGGTCTGTCAGCCCTCAAGACATGTCATGGGTAGCCCAGGGATTTAGACTGGTACTACCTCCTCTTTTAGGAGTCTGAATCGCACCCCAGTCTGATTTCTCTGCTCAGTGAAACAGAACGATTGACTGAATTTTCTAAAGAATGAAGAGTGGGGAAAAACAAACTTTATAAATCCTTCAAGAAACAAGAGCCCTGCTCCATGTTGTGCCTGGGGAATAACCAGTTATGGATACACTTTCCTTTTCAGAGAGTACAATCATCACCTGCTAAAACTCCCAGCCAAGCGCCGTGTCAGCCACCTGCAAGCACCCCCCAGCAGCCCCCGCAGCAGCAGCAGCCCAGAGGACAAAACCAATCCAAGGTAGCTTGCTGTCTGCTCACTTTTTTCCTTGTTTGTGTTTGCCTGCTGCCAGGATTTGTAACACAAGGGCAGATACCAGTGGGTGTTTTAAACAAGCATCGTTTGTGGATTAAAAACAACGAGAGGCCAGAGTGGGCAGCCTTGGTTTATAGAGGTATCCCTTACTCCTGAAGGAGTGCAGGTGAACTGAAAAGGTGGCTGTTGCATTGAGAGAGGGTGGTGTGGGCAGTGTGCCTGCTGCTGAAAGTGCTGTGTGAGCTCAGAGGGGTAAAAGGGATGTGACATTTTACCCTCTGATACTGCTGAGCATGCTGTCATTTCCATTCTCGTGCCTTGAGCATGCCTGTTAATTACCTCTCTGTGAAGTGCAATGCTGCTTCAGGAAAGAGAGCACCTCTGACTATACCCCTTCTCCAGGTGATGGCTGTAAAGAGGATCTACTGTACACCTCCTCCCTTTCTAGCCGGCCTAGCTGTCTCTCTAACGTGTAATTAAGATATAGAAAGATTATGAAGAGTTTTTAGAGCTTGGAGGATCACTTCTGACTCTATTCCTGAAAAGGATTTGAAAACAGGAATCATTTCTAGTGTAGTCAGAGTGAGATATCTACTTTGCAAAGGGTGAGTGCCTTGTTTGCTTTGAGACATTTGAGAAAGTGCAGAAGGCAAGGGAAGGCACCTGTTTTCCTCAGTCCCTTAGCCTGTGTGTTGCAGAGGCATCCGTGGGACTCCCCCAATCCTTTTGCCTCTATGCAAGGTCAGAAGCCAGGTCTGCAGGTGGTCATGGGGCAGCTGCTCCACACCATATTTTTTTTCTTGGCACCTCCAAACCTGCAGCCTTTCTTATCCAATGGTTTCCATAAATAGTCCCTAAAAATTGGTGCTTTTGGCAAAACCGGCTCACCTGCTGTGTCAAAAAAGGTACCCTCCCAGCATGTCCCCATGGCCTGTGTCACAGTGATGGTTTCCTACCCCTCTCAGAAAGAGAGTGGAGCCCAGACCAGCTCTGCCAGCTGGAGCCTGGCATCCCTCCTCTACCTGTGGGTCACAGAACAGATGAACAGCTTTTCAGGGAAAACAGGACGGGAAAGGGCATCAACACTTACACGTGTTGGAAGTGGCATTCAGCAGCTGCCCAGGGATCACTGCTCCAGGCGTGCACGTTTCAGTGTGGGTCATGCATAACTGCTGTAGAAGCAAAGGCCTGATCCTTGTTTGAACTTTTCTTATGGGCAATTGTGTGCTGATTCATCTGGTAAAGCTGAGTCACAAGCACCACTTCCTGCAACCCTTGGGGTTTCCTTTGGAGCTCTGGTGCTGCTGAGTGCTCTGGTGCTCTCCGCCCAGCATTGGGCTGTGAAACTTGCTGCCTAGTGAGGCTGGCTTGTGTTCCCAAAGCAGGCACTGCAGGGTAAAAGACAGGCCCTGGATATATTGCACTGAGTAGGCTGAACACACAAGGGAAGTGCCCCCTCTCTCTCCGAAGTGCTAGAGGACTTCCCCACTTGGACAGATGGGGCTCTCCCCATCCAGGACCAGCAAGGTAGTGGTTTGTGGTGTGGCAGCTTTAGCATTAGAAAAATCAGCAAAAGATTTCCAGCTGCGAGTTGAAGGGGAAATCTTGTCTTCCTTCCCTACAGCCAGGGCATAGTGCACAGAGTCCAGGGAAGAAGGCAGACTGCTGAGAGTAGATCCGTGCAAACCTCTGTGCAGCACTCACGAAGCGAGGGGTGATGATAGCCTCTCAAAGCAGCTGTGAGACAGGAGTTGATGTGGACTTTTCCCTGATCACCCCTTCTGCCTTCATTCTAAACAGCCCTCATCACAGCCCAGCTCTCCTGCTGCCCCTTCCCCATCCCAGATGGACCTGGAGCAGCAACAGCACACGCCGCTTTTTGGAACTCCTCCACCTGCTCTTCCTGTTCCCTCGGTCCCAGTGAAAGAGCCACCACCAAGCTATGAAGAGGCCATGAAAAAACAGCCAAAGGCCCAGGTGAGATCAGTTGTTCTCCCTGGTTTCCTTGGAGAGCAGATGAAAAGATGCTTAGTTTCCACTGATAGGGAATGGAGACATAACTGCACCTTCCCAGTTAAATTCCTTCCGGAGGGTTTAGGGCAGACCCTAAACTGCAGGTAAAAATTCCAAGCCACTCACTGCCAATTGCTGATCATACTTTCCCAGCCAGTAACAGCCTGGGGTTATGGAGGACTCTGGTGCCATGCTTTGTGTGCTCATTCTTGGTAGATAACAGCCCCATCCCTGGAGTGAGGGAGGAGAACCAGCAGCCAAGGGTGTTGCTGGAGGTGGAAGCTCCCCTGGTAAATAGGAAGCTAATCCTGCATTCACTCTCCTCAGGAGAATGGCTGTTCCAGCCAGCAGATGGATGACCTGTTTGATATCCTCATCGAAAGTGGAGGTAAGGAGACAAAGCCAGCATTTCCCATAGTCTCTGGGTCTGAGTCTGGGGATTGTAGAGCACTGAGGGGAGAGTCTGTCATGGCCCCAGTCTTTTCTCCACTGTCCCTTGCAGTGCCTTTAGCATGGGCAGTAGTCATTAAGGCACTGAGATGCCAGTCAGACATTTGGTATGACTGTGATTCTCAGTGGCTCTGCTGCATCAGATCTGGGCACATGGCTTCTGAGATACTGGACTGAGACTGAATTCCTCAGAGGTGGGCTGAAAACTACCTGTAGCAAGGCAAGCACAGGATGAGTTTCCTTATCCCGCTGGTGGTCAGTGATGGCTCAGTCTCAGGGGGCTCCTGTGGCCCTGGTGGGTGGGAGGGATCCTTCTGATGTTCAGCCAGGCTTTTCCTCACCTGGCCTGCCTGGTTGTTCCCTGTACAGAGATTTCTGCTGACTTCAAGGATCAGTCGTCCCCAGCTGGGAAAGAACCACCTGTGGCCTGCTCCCCACCGCCCAGCAGCCACCATTCCTCAGAGCTGGTGGTGCCAGCGTCCTTGGGGCAGCCGGTGCTCGTGAGCCGGCTGGAGGACTTCCTGGAGAGCAGCACCGGCCTCCCACTGCTGACAGCAGGCCATGATGGGCCGGAGCCCCTGTCCCTGATTGATGACCTCCACAGTGAGATGCTGAGCAGCTGGGCCATCCTGGACCACCCGCCTTCACCTATGGACACCTCGGAATTGCACTTTGCTCACGAGCCATCTGGGAGCATAACCCTGGATCTGGCTGAGGCTAACTTGGACAGCATGGACTGGCTGGAGCTGCCAGGGGGGCCTGTCATGAGCCTGGCTCCTCTGAGCACCGCAGCTCCCAGCCTCTTTTCCACAGACTTCCTTGATGGACACGATCTGCAGCTGCACTGGGATTCTTGCTTGTAATTCTGTGAGCAGAGACTGAAGGGAATGGGAGTGGGAGGGCACAGGCATGCAGGGGGAAGAGGCCAGTCAACCAAAAAAAACAAACAAGGTCCCAGTATTTGTACTCCTCCCCTAACAGTGTCCTTCCTGCATGAAGCCGGCAGTGGGCCAGGCCAGGGCAGGGAGAACTGCTGCTGCAGGGGGAAGAAGCTGCAGGAGCTGTGGGGCTGGCGGCCTCCTGCCCACTCCATGCAGCCTGACCCAGCCCAGGTGAGAGCAGAGCCAGCAGCCCCTCCTCCTCCAGGCAGGAGCAGTGATGGCAGTGCATTGCAGCCAGGAATGAGTTCCCTCACATGGGACAGAGCTGGGCCTGAGCTGTTTCCAGAAGCAGCACTCTGCACCTTTCTGGGATTGGCAGATGAAGGGGGTTGTGCTGCCCCAGCATGGTTGGTCTTAACGGTTGATCTTAACGGCTGAGGAAGGGGATCCTACCTCTGGAACAGGACACAAAAGCAGGAGAGCTGGCTGGGGATCTGGAGTGGCTGCCCTCTGCACCATCTGCTGTCTGTCAGAGGAGGGTCTGATCTGCCACAGGGCTGTGAGGAGCTGGGCAGAACAGGCACCTTTTCTAAATGTAGCCAAAGGGAACCAGGGTGACCCACCAACCTGGTAATGTCTAAGCTGGTTTCCCAAATATTGCTGAGCTTTGCAGAGGCCTGACTGCCTGCTTGCTTCACTCACCTTGGGCTGCAAAACAGATTTTTAAGGTGCTAAAATGAGGTCTTTATATGTTAAAACCGCTGTCAGTCACACCCCATTGCCCCCAGCTTCCACAGCACTTGTGACATCCCCAGGTGAGCAGGGCAGTCAGGCTGTGGCAGGGGTAGGGACAAGAAAGCGCCTGCGTGCCCTGGGGAGCTGGTAAGGGGCACAGCTGGCAATAAGCAACATATCATTGGGGGCCACGTGCAATCTGTTCTCCTGCCTTTGCTGTGTTGGTACCTCACTGTAGCAGGTACCCCAGGGGAAAGAAGCAGCTGGGGATAGATGTCAGACCCAGTAGGTGAGAAAGGGGAAGTGGCACTGCAAAAGGGGGGTTGTATGGCATGGCACAGGTCCTGGCTCAGTAGTGCAACTGTGAGGGCCCCTTTCTGGGGAGAAGTGCAGGCCTAAAAGCAAGTACTGGACAGCTGACCTCTGCTCTTCCTTTCCTCCTGTCCCATGGGGTAAAAGGCAAAAGTAAATGGCATCTTAGTGTGAGCTGATGCCCTGTGTCCCTGCAGGGCCCCGGGCTGGTGCCTCAGGGTAACTGCTGAATGAGGAGTGGGTGGACAAGCACCCCAAGCCCCCCAGAGCCATGATGATACTATTCCTTGTGCAGGGAATAGTTAAATTCCTGTGTTAGTAGTGGCTCATGGCCATACTGAGCAGGTGGGACATGGCTTAGGTGGCCCCATGCAGCCACCTCACTGCACAGCTGTCCCAGCTTTGGCACTAAGCTGGGTCCAGGCTGCTCTGGCTCAGTGAGGTGGGGGAAGCCATAGCTTCTGAAATCATACACACCGAGGTACTGACCCTGCTCAGGCAATGAAAGGATCAGCCACCATCCTCAATATCTGCTTGAGGATGCTGTCACATCTTTCCCTTGCACTGGGCTGCAATGCTTCCTGCTGGGGAGGGGTAGCTGTGAGCAGCCACATGCTGCTCCCCTGCACCTTTGGTACATGGGTCTCTTCTCAGGGGAGGCTGGGCCACAGGAGTGTTGGTACTTCTGCTCCATGGAGGAGCAGGTGAATGCCAGCCCTGCATGATGTGCTCTCCCTCAGCCATTAAACTGGCAGCTGGCTGTAGTCATGTCTGTTTGAGCTGGGAGAAACTCCTGCTTTCCTGAGCCCTATTTGCTTGTTAACTGCATGGGGAGCCACTTTCTTAATCATTTGCAGGGGGAGCCTGCTGGCAGCTTCCTTCCTTTCTGCCCCTTTCTCTCTCCTCTACCCCCCCCTCCCCGAGTTGTAAGCAAGTCAGAGCCTCTTATCTGCCTCCCTCAGTGTCTGGGCTGGGGAGGACACTGTCCCCCTTCCCCCTAGGCTTTCTGTTGTTCAAGCTACAGCATCACATCCTAAAAGTCAGAATAACAGAGACTGGTGGGCACCCCTTCACTCCCCTGAGCCCTCCCTAAATTCTCTCCTGGTGCAGCCCTGGTGCTGGCTGGGAGCAGTGAGTACATTAGAATTGCCTTGCAGAGCTCCCACCAGCTCCCCCTGAGGGTGGCTGCCCAGCCATGGGACCAGGTGGGTGCAGGAGGCAAGGGTTTTCTTAGGAGGGCAAGTATGGGTGAGGTTGGGAGGATCTCTGAAATGCTAAGGGGAAAAAGTGAGGCTGCCTGTTTGTCAAACTCTCAAGCAAAATGAGGTTCTTTTAGCCCCCAGTTGCAGTAGCCCTCACAAAAAACAGCTGTGTGATTTCCTTCATACAAATAATTACAAAGCTGCAACCAGTAAATAATGAAATTATCAAAGTGCAATGAGCTCCTAGAGGAAGGTAGGAGTGCTCCAGCTGCAGTCCTGGCCTGTTACCAATTTACCTCTCCCCTGGGGTTGCTGGTGAAAAGACTGAGCATACGGGTGCTCCCTTTCACCTTTACCCATCCACCTGTCCTGCAGGTGTGAAACTGTAGGAAATTAGTGCCCCTGACTTTGCCCAACACACTTGGATTGGCCGATGGGCTGAAAAACCTCAAGGAGCCCAGACGATACAGAACCATGACCTCATCTCTGGAGGAATCCAGCTGACCTGCCAGAGCCTCTCTGCACAAGGGGCTTCTGCCAGGAGAGCAAGTGATAACCCTGTGCCTGAGGGCAGAGGGGAAGATGGTGCCTCAGCCCAGGAAATGTTAGAAAGTCTTTTCCCCAAGCAGTGCCCAGAGCAGGCTTGCCCAGTTCTCTGCTTTCTTACTATTATTTGTTTGAATAATAGTTCAATAGTTCTTTGTCAGAAGAGGTATTCCCCTGGACATACATTTTTGCACCCATTGGGAAAAACGAAGTCTGATGTTCTGCCTCTACCTTGAATGTAATCCTGAATCTTTCTGCTGTAACCACTACTTGTTTGTAATGTGTATTTGACTAGCACGCACTCTCCCTCTTCCACTATGCAGCAAACGGCGAGGGGTGATCAGCACCATCAGAACTGGATGGTGTTGGGGCATCAGATCCAGAGCAAGTTTTCAACTGGAAAAGGATAAAAGTGACAAGTTAATGGGGGAGAGAATCGATCTTT
Organism: Lepidothrix coronata; assembly: GCF_001604755.1. Taxonomy (NCBI): domain Eukaryota; kingdom Metazoa; phylum Chordata; class Aves; order Passeriformes; family Pipridae; genus Lepidothrix; species Lepidothrix coronata. The sequence goes on from NW_016690321.1 coordinate 2,062,230, forward strand.
AAATTGAATTATTTTTTCAGTTACAAATATTTGAAATAAAAAATCCATTTTATTAAAAAAATTCCAAACAACCACATGCTCAAAAACTTCTCTGCTATGCTGGTGGGAGGCCTTGGGGCCACTCTGCCTTTTCCAGCTAAGGGTGGGTTATCCCTCTGGGTCTTTCTCAGATGTGAAAAAAGCAGCTTAAGTGGTGGTGCCTCATCCTTCTCAGCTGCAGGGAGATTCCCTCAGTGTATGGAAATTACCTACCCTG
>NW_016690321.1:2062700-2079450 GCF_001604755.1 Lepidothrix coronata
CAGAAGTAGGTCTTACGCTAGAACAGGGGCAGCTTTTACAGCCTCCCCCAGCCCAGCAGGCTGGTCTGGACCCCAGCTGGTGGTGAGGTGACACTGCCTTTTCCACAGCCACATGCCAAATGAAAAGACTCACTTTGACATCAGTACAGACTCTGCAACTTCCACCCTCCCAAAAGCTTGGGCTTCTCAACAGAGTTCTCCCAAAGGCCTGTGCCCTGTTACTGTCCCACTTTGCAGATAAGACTTCACCTGCTTTTTCTGGAGACACCTGTACAGACAACACTGCTGTCTCCCCTACCCAGCCCTGCTTTCTGCCAGCCCCACTCCCTTTCCTAAGAGCCCTCCTCCTGCAGTGTCCCTACAACACCTAGTTTTCAGTCTTTCTTGCTTTTCTGGGGCTCTGCTGCAGGGCTGCACTTCAGGGAGGGCTGGTGGTGCAGACGCAAGGCAGGGCTGCCACTGCTGGCAGCAGAACTACCTCTGCCCTGGCTGCTGCCTGACCTCGTGGGCTGCTCTGATGCAAAGAGCTCCCTTGGTACCAGCACAGATTGAGCAGAGACCTCAGCTTGATGCTGGCAGAACCCAGCGCAGAAATGGGGTTGCCATTGTCAAGTGGCAGAAATTAAAAACTTGAGTCCTGGCCCTGTCAAAAAATAAGACAAAGCCCAGCACTCTCCCAAGATGCAGTTTTTATTTACAAACCCACCAAATAAAGGAAAGTAAGAATCTAGTGTCATCCCATGAGTAGTTTGTGCTCACAGACAAGCGCTTTCAGTAGAAAGTCACAGACTCCATATCCAGAGCCACCACCACAAAGCAGCAATTCTCCACTCCTGACCCATGTCCCCACTGCCACTGCAGGGCGAGGAGGATGAGTTAAGTCTCCCTGAGCCAGCTCCAACTTAAACCTTGTCCTGAGCTACAACAGTGCCAAAATATACATGTTCCTGGAGTAAATTTACAGCTTTTTGGTTAACAGTAAAAATCATCTAGAGACTAAAATGACAGCATGAAACACTTGTTTAGGGGAGAGGTGGTTTTTGTCTGCTCCCAGAGGAGACAAGGACCATCCCCTAAGGCTGTTACAGTGGTAACAGGCTGGTAAACTTGGGCAACTCTTGTCAACACCCCACACAGCAGTGCTGGGGAGGTGGGATGATGCTGATGGCAGTTCCCCCTTCTCAGCCCCGGCTCCAGGCCAAAGGAACTTGTCCAAGTGTCCCCCCCACAGAGGGGAGCCCTTGGCTGGCATGGGGAGGGGATGTGCTCTCTCTGCTCCTCTACAGCAATGAGTCTCTCACCAGCCCAACTCCACATGCACTTGCAGTGCCAAGTGCCAACGTCTCCAGCTTTCACACATCAAAGCCACCCCGCAAGAGCTGTCCCCACAGCCACAGCCACGCTCACACACCCACACAGCTGCTGGTCCATGGGGCACGAGGTGCTCCGGCCAGGCTGTTCCCCCAGGCTCTGGTGGGGAGGCAGGGCTGAGGCAAGCTGGGAGCGGGGCACTTGGTTTTTGTAGCCAGAACACACTTGTCCCTTTGCAGCACTACCCTCGACCATCACCTCCCTTGGGTTGGCAGCTTGGCCTCTTGGCGCTGCTGCCATCTGTCCCAGGTGGTCTGGCAGCCCCCCCCGAGGGGGATTTTGTCACAGATACAAGTGGGTGGGGTGGGGGAGGGCAAGGGGTGAGACATGACAGGGGTGGGGGAGAGGAGTGTGTGCAGTCGAGAAGGTTTCCCAGCATGGGGTGGGGTGGGGGTCACCCATCTATGTCCCAGCTGAAGAGATGGTGCTTCACGAGCATGTCCTGCACTCCTTCCTTCAGTGGCTTCTTCTCCTTCTCCTGCAGGACAATAGAGACCTGGGTAAGTGCACCACACCCAGAAAAGGGAAGGTCGTGTCTGCGGGCAGAGCCCAAGCACACAGAGATCTCCAGCACTTTGCAGCCTTTGCACTTCCCACCTCTGCACAGCTGAAACAGGGAGAGGCCCTGCGGTTTGGAGAGCACCAGGGAAGGAGGGGCCTGCCATTTCCCTCTGCCCCAGCTGGGCAGTGGCAAGCAGCCCCATCCACAGCCTCTGGTGCTGGCTCAAGAGGAGGCAGAGGATGGGCTGGAGGACAAAGCTGGGAGAGGGAGGCAGTAAGCAAAGCCCCTAGCTGAGTGAGAGAATGAGAGATGCCACCTACTTACCTCCCTCTTTATTGGCAGCTCCCAGTCCTGAGAGAGGCTGAAGGCAAATTTGCAGAGGACCCTGCAACGGAAATGGAAGAGAGCTATGGTAAAACATACCCACCCACCCAAATCACACTCCCAGCCTGTGCCCACCAATGCATTGTCTCCTCAGCTTGTCCCAGCATGCTACTAAGCTTACAAGGATGAAATTCCTTGTTGGATAGTGTTGAAAAGACAGCAGCAGTCACTCATTCCCTGTTTACCCATCGCTGGGCTTCACATCTTGCCAGGCCCAGGCTGGGAAGAGAAGCTTGAAGATGTGACTCAAGTGCAGCCCCTACAGAGCCTGGTACAGCAGCACAGGGAGGCAGGGACAGCCCTGGGCTCTGGGGCACTGCAGACACGCCTGGCTAAGGGCTGCACGCAGCTAGCAATGGGGGTTGAAGGTTCACTCTCCAGAAAACAGATCCCTGCCAGCAGCACCTCAGAGTTTCTGCAGCCCTGCCTCTCTCTCTCTGGAGTAAGAGAAGTGTCCTGACTCCCATGCAGAAGTGCTGCAAGGAGTTGGAACAGGGAGCTCCCTTGCTGGCTTGGCCAAGTACGACGTAAGACATGAACCAGTCCCACTCAGTCCTTCGGCTGTGCTGAACTGGCACTGCCCCCATGCTGTGAGAAAGCAGCCACAGGACACGCAGCACAGAGGTGGAGAGAGCCCCCTCCCATTCAGCAGCAGCGCGAGGAGAACCCTGTGGTATGTACACACAGGACTGCTCTGGATAAAGATGCTCCCACTGGGTCCAAAGGCAACTTGATGGTGCAGACAAAAGCCAGTTCTCCCAGAATGGCAGCAGCAACCAGGCTGGAGCAGTGGTGATGGCAGCTCCCTGGGACTTCACCTGGCTTTGCAGAGTGCAGGAAGACCAGGAGCACACCCATGGATGTGTGCCCTGGGCTCCAACTGATGTGCTTTGTGTGAGCTCAGGCACTAAAGCTGCTTCCAACCCCTGACATCACTCCCTTGCTTAACCAGGGAGTCAGTCGATGACCGAGTCCTTCTCAGCCAATGACAGTCCAACTGTCTCCCTAGCACATTCCCTGTTCCCTGCTTGGATTTACGGTGGCTGGCAGAGGACATAGGGTGGAAAAGGCAGTCTCTCCATCAGAGCAGTTGCAGGACACAGCAGGAGGTTACTGCCAGGCAAAGGCTACATGCTTGTCACAACAGGTCCCCAGCAGCCAAGCTCTGCTCTTGGATCAGGCAGGCACAGTACCTTGTATTAAACCATCTAGAGAGCTGCTGCTCAGCACACAGTAGGAAATTTCTGGGCAGCCCATGCTGTGACACACTGGAGAGGGCCCAAACCCAGCCACGGCAAGGGCCACCTCCTGCAGAGAAGGAAATCCATTCCAGACCCTGCCCACTTACACTGCCCAGACCCCAGACACTTACCTCAGCTCACATTTGATCTGCACCCAGCCGGGACTGCGCAGGAATGACCAGGGATGGAACCACTTCTCCACGGTCTGCAGGCTTGAGCACAGCACCTCCAGCCACAAATGCAGCACCTGCTCACTGCAGCAACGGGGTAGAGGCATGTTACTCGGCTGAAACCAGGGAAAGAACCCGCATCCCTCTGGGATTGTCTATTTTCAGCCCAAGCCTTGACCCCAGTCCTGTCTCCAGTGGGAACAGGATAACCCAGTAAACTTGTGTGAGCCACTCCATGCAAAAGGAGCTACTTCTTCCAGCTAGGGTTCAGGCCAGCACAGTGAATAAGGAGCAAGTCCCACTCACTGGCTGCAGTGAGAGGGGGGAAAAAGACACTGTGGCCAAAGGTAGATTGAAACCACTGCTGCCCTTAAGCCCATTGTGTCCCTTCCCAAGCTCCTTGCACCCACAATGGCCAGATGACTCACTTGAGTCCAACACAGATGAGAGAACGAAGCTTCACGTCCATCTGTGCATGTGCAGCATCGTGTGTCATGTTCACAGCCTGAACTGCCTGCAGGGAGGGAAGATGTGGTTACCACTGGGCAGCCATTTCAGCAACACGGCCATACTCTGCCCTCTCTGGAACTCCCACCCTCACCAGTGCCACCTGCTAGCACCAGAGGAGCTGAGAAGGTTTGTGATATTCTCAAGCATCTCCCCCCAGCAGCCTCCACAGGAAATTTCCTGCAAGTAGGAGCTGGGCTGAGTGGGCTCAGGGCAGCACTCACCCGGTAAAGCAGCTCCTCTGGAGTGAGGACTTTGCCATCTTCATCAAGCCTGTAAAGATCACAGCAGAGACTTAGCTAACCCCAGAACCACCCTAGGCACACACAGGCCTTTCCTGCTTCATACCACAACAGCTCTCTTGCTACTGCTGAGCCCACAGGGCCTCTGCTCCCTTGCCCAGGGAGCAAGATACAGATCCAGATGCAAACACAGGAGCTCAGGGAAGCGAACAAGAGCCACCGCTGGCCCCAAGTCAGTACAGGCACAACCACAACCGCAGGAGGATGAGGTAGGCCATGACCTTTCCCAAGGTGCAGAGCAGCATCAGTTTGATGAGCAGGCAGGGGCAGGGCATAGACCCATCTACTTGGTGTGACTGAAGTGGCCTTACCTGTAAGTCTTGCAGAGCACAAGGCGAGAATACACAGAGTCAAAGTCCCGTTCCACTTCCCGGCTTGCAGCCTAGAGGAGCAGAGGGACAGTCAGCACACTCTGCCCTACAACCCCCTCACCCCAGCCCTCTGGCAACACTGCCCCACGAAGGAAACTGGGACATCTCACCTCTTCAATGAACAGCCAAGGGTGGCAGGGCCCTCCCAGCAGAGACGGTTTCTTCAATCCATGTTCAAATATGGACTTCAAGGCTGGACAAAGCGTTCCTCGCACCAAGTCGGTCACTCCTTCCGTGACTGAGTCATCTCCAGCAATGGAGTACTGAGGAACACGAAGAGCCAGCTCTCAGCATACTGGTGAGGGGGCAGAGCACGGAGGTGGTCCACTCACCTACACCTTCACTGCACAGATCAATTCCACTCCCAGGTGCCAGCCAGCCCCCACCTCCTTTACCCCTTACGTGCTTGCATAAGGCACCATGTTCTGTGCTGCTGCTTGGAGATCTGCTGGGACACCAGGACCTTTGTCCTTTGGTGGTCCCCAGGAGACCACACAGGTGACCCCAGCACCATCGTGGCAGTGTTCAGCATGTTGGAACTTCTGTGGTTTGGTGTGACACTGACTGAGCTAAGGTATGGAGAGGGACTTGCACCGAGGGTCTCTGGGACTCTGTAAGCTGCTAAATGTCAAGACGAATAGGGACAGACAGGAATTTCCAGGTCAGAGGGGATATTATGTTAACAATCCTATGAGTGGGATCCTCTCTGTTTCCACAGTTAGGAGGAGAAACGCTCAGCAGTACAGAGCATGTTTATACACAGAGAGGTGATTTGCATCCAAGGAACCAGCCCTGAGGCGGGGGGAGGAAGCAAGTGGGGCTTCGGGTCAGCCTTTGAGCTCTTCCTCACATTCCAAATGCTGAGGAGAAGAGGGAGAACAGGACCTTCTCCACTTCCCCTGAAAATTGCTTAGGTCAACAGCTGATGATGTCTGTCTCCTACACATTACCTCAGCCTTGGGGACATATTGACGTATCTGTTCTCGATAGGTGGTATCTCACCATTGCCAGCTGTGAGAGGAAGTGAGACAGAATGCCCCTTGGGCACAGCTGTTTGGGGAGAATTCACTGCCATGGCCACAAAGCATGAGCACAGGCACAACTTCAAAGGAGGAAAAGAACACAAGCAGCAGGGAGAAGACAGAAACACTACCCACAGAATCTTCCTGCCTATCTGCTTGCTGCTTTCTCAGCTTTCTTGAGTTTCATCTCTAGGGTCTTTGCAACCCCAGGCATCCTACACTGGCTGCCCTGGCACCCTCTGGGGCCCTCATTCTCCACTTGGTCAGCATGAGGAAGTTGAGCAAACAGGCTTAGGAAAATAACCTGCCCCATCACACCACAAAGCGCTCAATAGCCAGAAAGAGCAAACAGACTGAAGGAGGGAAATACATGACTCCCTTCATCTGTGTTTTTTTCAGTTACGACATAACTCTTTATTTTAATGTGGGGAGTTTTTTGTAGTTCTGTTTTTTTTTTAATTACCTCTTTACTCCGCTCATCCAAGATTTCCACAAATTTTGCAGGAAACCAACCTACAAAGAAAGGACAAAGAGATAAGCCTGACAAAGACACTGAGAAATCCCTACAGAGAGCCCAGTGGGAGCTGAGAATAAATCAGAGTTCACAGGGCCCAACCCCAAAGAAGGAAGCGAGCAGCCTCAAAATACAATATTTAAGGCAACTGCATGAGGAAACCAATTACAGGACACTGTCTACATGCAGCAGTGATGACATGCATCCAAACACCCTGTGCCAGAAGAATGGAGCCTAAACTTGCTGTTTGCAAGAAGTAACCAGGTCACTGCTCTCATACCCTGCTTTAGCATTTCTTCTGTCCCTGGCAGATACTCTGGGTACCTGACAGAGCCTTTGCTGCAAATGTATGAGAGCAGTTGCTGCAGATGAATGGATGCTCTGCATCCGGGCCCCACTCTCCCCAGTGCAACCCATCCTGTTCTCACCTCTCAGTCCATTCAGCTCTCCCACCCAACAGTGCTCATCCTTCTGGGAAATGATCTGAAAAACAGGGAGAGGAAATCATCAGTTGAAGAGTGCAGTGGTAGGAGGGCTACAGCTGCCCAGCTGTGTGTCCACAATGACAAACTGCTTTCTTCTCAACTGTTTTTTCAATGCTCTCTTCTCATGTGGCTTGGGGCCTTCAAAGGCACAAAGCTACTGCAAACACAACATTACCCCTGTTCTCCCCAGTTTCAGATGGGACACCCACAGCTAAAATGCAAATGGATGCTTTTACAGTCTTACCACAGCTCAGTGCACATTGTTAAACTGTGTTGGATCAAATTCGCCTTTTGCACAGCTCTGACAGCCAGGAAAGGGACTTTGTGGTGGCAGTGAGAATGACCCACAAGACAACACTCACAGGAACACACTGCCTCACCCCCAGGCAGCCCCCAAAACACCAGCTGCTTCTCTTGGGCTCCTAACTGGGCTCTGAGCTTATCTCCTCCCTTCTTTCCCTGCAGAAGAGGTAGTGCAGTGTCCCGAACAATCCGGGTCTGTGTGGTCCTGCCCTGGTCCCTGTCTCATAGGCTGACACACCGTGATGATGTCGTTCTTGCGGAAGCCCAGCTCGTCGTCATCGTGGCGCTCAAAGTCCAGCAGTGCCTTGGCTCGCCGGCGTCGGTTGCGAGAACAGGCCACGTAGTTCTCGTGGTCCCGCTGGTGGCTCTCCATGCTGTAGTCTGGAGTCAGATCCTAGCATGCAAGTAGATGAGAGCAGAGAGGAATGAATAGCAACAGGTGACTCCCAGTTGATCTGCCAAAGTTTGCATGCCGCTGTTCCCACACCTTTTCCTGCTCCTAGCCAGCAGACAACATCCCAGCACAGCCTTCCTCCACCAGGGATGGGTTAAGCAAGCCTCACCCTCTACCCGTTACACCCGGCATGTTCCTTCTCAAGCCCACATTTCAGGAGCATTTGAACAGTCCTGTCCTGTGGTGGACACTCAACACTCGTGCCTGGATCACACAGCAGTGCATATCCAGCTGTTTCCACTCACAATGCTGCAGTTCTTGGGATCCACACACTGGAAGTGCCGTGCCACCTGGAGAATGGCCTCACGCAGATCAGCCACCAGCTCTGTCTGCTTGATGTTCTTGGCTTTCAGTGCCTCCAGATCATCATCCCCTGGTGGAGCCCATGCAGCAAAAGAGAAGGCAAGGCAAGGAAATCAGGTACAAGGTGTTTATTTTTTGTTAACATTAGAAATCATTGGTTCTGCAGAAATCAGAAAAGCCTGACATCAGATACTGCCAATCTATTCAATAATGTAAATAGCAAATACCAATTTGACTGGATCAAATGTTAAGGATATGATATTTCAAACCACATATGGAGCTCAAAGATGTCATTTCTGGTCTGCCTGGGAAACTCAGTATACCAAGGTACTACTTCAGAGAAGTGTCTACAATATATAGTCGGTTGAATGGTGGGACACAAAACTGGGGAACTTGCAATAATCCTCTCCAACTGAAAGTCACTTGAAACTGAATCACCTGTTGGTTGAACTACTTCTGATATTTGTATAACTCACTGGATGAGAGCATATTCTTCACCGAGTCTTGAAAGAGATTTGAAAAACCATGACAGCCCATTTTCCTGTGCCAGTCTAGAAGCCAGAGCCACAAGAGAAAAGCCACCACCTGCTTAAGACCTCAACCTCCCTAAGAGCCAAATTTCAAAGGTTTGGATTGTATAGAAACAGTCATAAGCACAAAGTAAAAGTTGCTAATTCACCCAGGATTTTTTACAGCCTATCTCTATTACTTTATGCAAAAAGATATCTAATGGCATGGATTCTTGAGACAGTTAATGTATCTGAATGCCAGAAATACTGGGCACATGATATTTGGGAACAATGAATCATTTGCTTCTTTTTCTAAAAAAAATCAGTTTGTTTTAAATTCAAAATGTATTTTCATACATCTTTTTCATACATTTTTCCTCTCTCTATAATATAGTGAAGATGTGGTAGCTTGATTAACAAAATCAACATTTAAAACAGTGAATTTTTCACTGAACTCCAATGTTTATACAAACACAGCTTCTACTCAGGACCCAAGTAAATAATTGGCTAGCAAATTAGTACTCTGCTTATCTTTTAACAGCATTGCAGAAAACAATACAAATAAAGTGTGGTCTGAGCTGTACAGCTACTGCAACAGCTTAACACATTAAGCTTCTGCTTATTGAAAAGTGACTAACAATATCTTTTAATCATGTGATCCTAATTGAAAGGACCCAAACTTTAGAAACGTAAATAGAAGCACAAAATTAGATTTAAAATTATTTTTAGAATTGTTTTTTGTTTGCTAAATTAAATGATTGGAGAATCAGACACACAAATCTTAAGAGAAAACTGAACCTTGCTTCTAGACTAAAAAAAACTGTAGGCCATAGTTACTCGCAGTCTAATCAACAAAAACCTAACAAAATCTCCTCCTCTGTGGCCGGGGGCAGGAAACAGAGCATGCATGAACTCTCACTACAGATTCAGAGACACGAAGATTGTAAATAGATAGGTTATCACGTAGACATTGGGGATTCCCAGAAAATTCGTGTGATTAAAATAGAATGCGACTAAAGAAGAAACCCAACCACAGCTGCACTAGCTCTGTGGGCTGCCCTCATTTACATAGATCACCAATTCTTTCTGTCATCATTCAGTCCCATCTGGCCAAAATACCATGCTCTTCCCTCTGCGTTCAGATCAATCCCCCCAAAACGCAAGCAGAAGACATGGGAAGCATTATCCCATCTTAGAAGGTAGACTGTACAGAGGAAAGCAACTGGTGTTTCTACCAGATTCACCTCACTGCACTCAACATGACTGCACCTACATTTCCAAACAGGAAACCAGTGCATGATCAGCCACATATGAGGAAGCTCTACTTTGAGCCTGTGAAGACTGACTAGCTGCACAGCTGTGCAGAGGAGGACTAGCTCTTCTGCATTCCCTTGTTGCAGCGTCCATCCAACAGGAAAAGGGCAACATGAACATTTTGCTCTCCATCAAATTACTTTTCATTGTTTCTTTCTATTCCGTCATTGGAAATTGGTTCAAGTCCCTGAATCTCAACTAGAGAAAGCCCTGGCTGACCTGATCTAGTGGGAGCAAAAGTCTGGCTTTGAGCAGAAGAGGCTGGAACACAGACAGCGAGAGGTCTCTTCTAAACAGTGCTCCTGTGACTCCTGTCCAAGTTACTACTACATCTGCATTCACTCTAAGGAAGAAGAATTTAAGCTCTGGGTGAGTTCTTATTCCCTCCCAAACTAAGTACCAGTTCTACACAGTAACTATCACAAGCAGAAGACTTTCCACTGCTCAGTTGTCAGTTCCCAGTATAAGGTGAACTTATTACATCCAACCTTTCCTTCTTCTCACTTGGGCTGAAGTTCTCCATTCTGGTCAACTTCTTGTTTTTAACCAACATTTCAAATACTAAGAATATTATTAGGTAAAAAACATGACAGTCACTGTACCGAAACCCCACTAAAATGAGAAAACACTATCAATCATCTCGATTCTACCACTAATATATTTTGGAGCTTGAACTTAAACTTCATCTTTGTGCATGTGTATAACTCACTATCATCGTCATAAAATGACTCAAACATAGTAAAGGAGACTGTCTGAGACACAAGAAAGATGCATGTGGCAGCCAAGTTCCCTGCCAGTTCAGTCTGTACTGACTGTAGGATAACATTATATACAAGGGCTCTGAGTTTAGGTCGCTTAAGCAACTTTCCTGCATTTCTTCACTTCTGCATTCTTGACTTTACAGCTTCATTAGTTATTCTACTAGAATTTTTCTCAGTAATGCTCTGTGTGGAAGCATAGAGAACATCAGAAAAGCTATTCTCTGGAAAGACCAGTAAAACACAATTTTAGATTTATTCAGGCCATTTCAACCACAACAGGAACACTGTTTGAAACCTGTAAATTTAGTATGTTGTCTTCCTCCAAGAAAAAAAATTCCTGTGGTGACATGTGGCAACTTCAAGAAAGCTAACCAGTTGCAAGGATGGTGATGACAGTAAGGCTTACAGTAGAAGGGACTCTAACGGAGTCAAAGAAATAAGTTAGTGTTAAACCCATGAAAAACATATTCTGGCTGTGAGCTTTCTGGACATATTTTGGCTTAGCTCATAAAGACTCAAAAGTGTTCACAGCACTGAACTCTCAGAGTAAGTAAGGGGAAACATAATGATGTTTGCATTTATAAATTTTGATGGGTGATGCACTGGACATCCTGCCCTGTCTCAGATCTTCCGAGATGTTCTTGAACCAAGCAGAGTAACATCAGGAAAGTACCACATCCAGCCTGTGGACTGCATATGGTCTGCCAGAAAATGTGTTTGCCCTGTTGGTCAGTGCAAGGACATTACAGCTGGGCTGAGCTGCACCCGTTGTTGCTCACCATCCATGGACTAACAGTCTAAACTAAAATTTACTTTCTGAGCTCAGATCAAAGCAATCAAGTAGTAAACTGCACTTCTTCCCTCTCATCCTTCAGTTCTGGCTCCCTTCTCTCTCTGCTTTGCTCACTTCCCTCCTTCCTAGGCTGCAACAGCCATCAACAGCACGTGAAGGGCACAGGGTTGTCCTTACCGAAAAGCAGAGAGGTGATGCCAGATTTCCTGCGCTGAGTCCTGCGCCGCACAATCTGAGGGAACAGAAGAGAGAAAACAAAGTGCACACATTAGGAGAGATTTCAGAAATTAAATAAAGCAACCCTCCACACCAGTCAGCTCTGGGTAAGGGGTCCTGACAGCTACCATTAGAAGGGGCAGGCAAGTGAACTGGCAGTTTTCAACAGGAGTTGTTCTAGTCCTAAGGCAATGAATCAGTTCCACTGCTTGACCTGTTCCATGTGCAACAGGTTATTTATAGCTTAATTATTATGAAAGCATAATTGAAGTTTGAGAATCAACCACAACTCACGTGAATAATTTAATTTGTTGTCAAAAGCAGCTACACATGTAATTGTATATAATTTTCTAAGTGGATAACTATTATATTTTAGAATTGCAAGAGTGTCTTGTCTGCAACTGTAGATTTCAGTCCAAGATTAAACACAGTTGCATTTTTTATTCAGCTTCTCAAAGGCAGTTGCTGCTGTTTTCTGACTCTACATTTCTACATTCCAAGATTATTTTACTGTACCAGTTTCTTACTAATGGATTAAATCCAGTTCCTACTCTCTGTGTGCTTCAAGCAAATTCTGCCAAAAACATATGTTGTTTCTTTCAGTTTCCATTAATGAAATATGTTACATTTCATCATAACTCTCATTAATGATAATTACAATCAATGGCAATACCTCTTTCATCTGGGGATTTATCAACCAGGACAGATCTGGCAGCATTTCATTGGTATAGACTGTCCTCCAACTTCCCAATACCTTTTCTCCAACAGATGACAAAATTATCCTGGAGCCAAAAATCCTCTCAAACAGGAGGACCTCTTGCTTGCAAACAGAAACAGGGTGGGAATATGTAAGGGAATAGTAAAAGCAGAGCAGCAGAGGCAGGTGGGACTCTGTGCACTCACTTTGGATAAATTGTTGACGGTGGTGCTGGAGTTGAGCAGCTGCCCTTGCTCAGCAATGAGGTAGGCCAAGTGTTTGCGGCGCTGGGTCTCCACTGCCACGTCTGTCAGCGAGCCAGCCACGCGCATGGCCTCCCGCAGCAACACATCTGCGTCTTCAATCTGACTTGGGATGTCTGAGAGCGTGTTGAAGATGGAGGCAGAGTTCTCCGACTGGATTAGCTCATCCTCCTGCAACAACACAGTGATTTTTTGCCACACTGAGCAGTGAACACGACAGCTGGGCTCTTGAGGCTGCTAGATGCATTTTTACTTTCAGTGTACACCTTGGGCAGGTACAACTAGACAATTTCATAAAAAAAACTTCGGCAGAAAAAGTCCAAGATACTTTTGGGAGGGGGATAGCATCTTTTACTGCTCTATTGCACCCTCCTCCCAGAATTCTAGCTGGCATTTTTTTGAATCACAGCATTCATCCTTGAAATTAAATCAAATCGGCAAGGAAAAACAAAACCAAACCTATTTGGCACCAACCACTAGGACTGGGCGCAGCAGGGATCTTGCTAGAGATAAAAGAATGGAAGCTGCTCAGTCTCACACACTACAGAGCATCTACCATGTCAAACTGTGCTCCACCTTCCCCTTACTCCCAGCAGGATCTCCCTTGTCCTTCACACAGAAAACTGAACACAAAATTGTTTCCCACATAAAAAGGAAAAGATCAAGGAGTTAAATATAGGCCAAATCAAATGCAGTCAGAAAAATGCTCATCTCTTAGAGCATTCAATAGTGCCATACAAAGCTTCTCAGATGACCACAAATTTGGCTTTCTCTCTCTCCTCACAGATTGTGCAAAATCGAGGGGTATCTTGGTTTAGGTAAGATGCACTCTCAGGTTGGGATCTAGACTGAATAGAGAGGGGCAGCTGATGAGGTTTAATTATGGGGCAACAAATGATGTATGCACAGGAAACAGCAATTACTAATTTCTGCAAAGTGCCTTAGAAGTTTTTCACAGCCTCCAGTTTCAAAGGCAGCAGGAAGACATCTTCCCTAGCACACTCCCAAATCACATACAGCAAATGGATACTAAACCTTCTTGCCCCCAAATCTCAGAATTAAACATTGAAGTACTATAAAGGAGGAAGAGGAGTGGGGAATCACCTTCATACTTAGCATGCCCAAAGTGACTTGGAACAGCACCAGAGAGCCCTCGTAGAAGAAGAGGTCCCAAATACGCAGCAGCAGCTTGATGTGGACAACACTAGCAAAAGAGGTGAGGAACCAGTGCAAGGTGATCAAGGAGAGCTCTGTGAATAAAAACATGGAAAATAATCACAACAGAAGAAGTCAGTCAACCAGTGAAGATGGACTCTTCTAAGGGCTGTCCTCCATGCACTGCCTCCAGGGTCAGGAGGCTTGCTCCTCTCTCTATTGCTCTACCTTTGTGAAAAAAGAATAACAGTCTTTGTCTGCATGTCATCCTGGCAAGAAAAGCTACGGTTTCTAGGGCACACTTTTACCAATGTCATGCTCCTGAAGCAGCTTGTCCAGGCGAGGCAAGTACTGCACGATGAGCTGCCGCAGGACACGCTGGTCTGTCTGCACGCCCATGAGAGTGGTACTGAAGTAGGAGGCAGGAACCAATTCCTCAATGATAGCACACATCATCCAGAAGGCATCTTCCTCCTCCAAGAAGAGCAGCAGAGAAGCAGCCACCTAGGATTTTGAAGGAAGAACAACTGCTTGTCCTAAGAGGAATAGAACTCTTTCCCCACTTTCTCACGTGGACAGATGGACCAGTATCTAGGTGACAAAAATGTTCCTTCTGCAGCAGCATTCCTGCAGCCTCCACTGAAGGGATTTCTCCTCAGTGTACTGCCTGCACCCTCCCCAACAGATGAACTGAATTCTTCAATATCTTTGGATATGTGGTGCTACTCTGCTCTCCCTTTCCTAGGAAAAGTGTTCCATCTGGAAGGGATTTCTCTTCAGCTCATGTGGAGACCACAGTATCTGGCGGCACTACCTCAAATCATTCGCTCTGCTGTTGCGACCACAGACACATTGATCCCTATTACAAAGACACTCTGAAAGCAGGTTACCATGCCAGTGCCCTGACAATATCCAATCTCTGGGTAGAGCCAGGCAAGTCCCCGTAGTATCCTGCGTAGCCTTGGCACTCCGATACTGTTCATGTTGGAGAAGCAGGCGTTGCTGGGCATTGTGCGTAGCAAGTCCTTTTCAATCTGTCGGCCATAAACAAGGACAGAGTCAGCTTGCAGCACCTGAACAACTGCCTTCTGCTATCTGCACTTCCCCATGGCCCCCTGCTTCAGGGAACTCTGCCTCCCACACCCATCCTCAGGCACTGAAGAAGGTGGCCCTGTCCGAGTACCTGAGTCAGTTTAACAACCTTCACTGACAAGAGGGAAAATGCCAGTGCAGACAGTGACTTGCTGACTCCCAAGAAATACTCGTCTAAACTCAGGCCCTAGTTTCACCACTGACAATAGTAAGCACACTAGTTGGGAATTTCACCTGCCTGGATTTCAAGCAAGGCTTCCCGAAAAACCTATTCCAGAGAAAAATCAACAATCTGGCCACATCTGTGAATGAGGACTTAGAGGTGAAGAACCCACAGATCTCCCTTGAGCAGTGCTGTTTCTCCTTCCAACTATTTTGACTCTTCTTGGTGAGAGGTGAACATGCACAGAGCTCAGTTTCTTTTGCTGTTCCCTCCTCCCACAAAAAGGAGAGATCAAAGGAAAACACCCTGAGGAGACCCTGTAAGAGTCTTATTAGTGTTTAGAGACTTTGTGTTTGGGGGAACAAAGACAGGCCCTGGAAACAGCCACCACAACCTCAACAGAGGTGCATCTGTCAGCCTTTCACCCTTCATTTCTCTCAATGAATATCAGGATGTTTGCTGAGATGCAACTGCAGCACTGTTTTTTAGCCTGCAAGCAGCATGGGTCAAACCCCTTCCCTGCTGTCCTAGGAAGGAGCAGAGCTGCACAGTTGCTACTCCAGCAAAACAAAGGAGAAATATGCCTCACAGGATTAAGGTTTAGCAGGATTCAACCACACATCCTCTCAACTGTCCCTGCAGCAGGTGTCAGGCAGACACCCCTTCCTTCTCACACAGCTGCTCTTGCCCTTCTCCCCACTCAGCATTAGGAAGTTTCTCCCACCTGTTTGGCAGCAATGGTTTCATCGTTAGAGCTGTTTTTTATAATATCCCGATATGACATCTCTGAGTTCCTCTTCTTCTGCAAAGCCCCTGAAAGGCGCATCCACAGCTGGGGGGACAGGGTGAACAGAGATAGGAGGAGTCACTCAGACAAACACAGAAAGTCATGAGCTGGCAGCCTCTCAACCAAGAGATCTCACTCCACTATCTCTTACTCCAGGCAGGAGCGCCCACGCAGAACAGGAAGCACTCTCACCTGTGGCCTCATGCTATGTGGGATGCCAGCTAGCACCAGGGAGCGCAGCTTGTCTGAATGGGGTAGGGTGACTTCAATTTTGTCCCAGGTGAGGTCGCCCACGTCATGGTTGTGTGTGAATTCCAGATGAGCCTGCCACTTGAGCCTCTGCTGTGGTTCCTCCGTCAGTGGGACCCCCAGAAGCTTGCTGGAGTTCGGCTCAGCACCATCTGCTTCAGCAAATGGAAGGGAAAGGAATGGAGACAAGTGAGACAGGGAACAGGAGAGAGAACAAACACAAGGCAGAGTGGGGAATAGGATGGCCATCTGAAAAAAGCACATCAAAAACATTCACGTCTTCCAGTCAGAGCATGGAAAGGCAAAGCTTGGTTTCTAACTGCCTTCTCCATGTAGCAAATTTAATGGTCATAAACAAAAAGCACTGGGACCTTGAGAACTAAGGTGTCGGCAGGCTTCTAGTCTCTACTTACTCATGATTTAGAGCACAGTGTGGCTGGAATTAAACAAGACCTCGGCAGCAGCCATCCTGCTGGGTTTTATAAGAATCTGTAAATCAGGCTGACAAAAGCATAGCAAGCCTCAGAGGTGAAAAGCAGAAGCTATACGCTCATGGAAGTAATGAGGTGCAAAATGTTAACTTTGGGGATATTTAATCATCAAAAAAGCTTTAGCAAGGACACCTCCAAATTCAAAATGAGAGAGCACCTTAACCTGAGGCTGGCTTTCTAAAATAGACACTTTAGCACAAGTACAGGTTTGACGTAAGGTGCTCTTGTCCTTAATCATATAATACATTTCAACAATGCGGTCCAAATCTTTCTGCTGATTTTATAATGCATGAGTCTGTGAAATTTTCTGGCTGGGAAAAAAACCAAAACA
>NW_016690321.1:2079525-2249015 GCF_001604755.1 Lepidothrix coronata
TCCTCATCTCCAGGTCATGGCTTCAAAGAGGATCCTCTGTAACTTAAGGTGACTCACAGCACACATGTGAACAACTTCTGCCCTTGCACTGTATGGCCTGAGCCCTGGAAACATCCTCCAGAGCACATAAAGCAATTCCTACATCTCCTTTCTCTTCCTCTTTGCAAAAGCCAGCTGTTGTAGTTCAATGCTCAGCTGCAATAGCTCTCCACATCTCCTCCTATTCAGTCGCCTCTCTCCATACCTTGCAGAAAAATTAGGATGTGGGGTTTACCCATACAGTTTGTCCTACACTTTGCTGAGATGCTGGGATGGGCAGAACGAATACTGTTGCCACTCATTTTGGCCATGAGTTTTTCAACAGACAGAATGTTTCATTGTGCCTGCTGTGAGTGCTTACAATGCTACTGAACACAACACTGTCAACTGGGAAAGTTGCCCTTCCCCAGCATGCAGCTGCTAATGGAAACGGTAACCCCTCTTTTCTCTCTTTTACCCATGGCACAAGCATAAGGGGATGGAAAATACTTCTGCATAGTCTATGCTCCAGACTCCCATAAGGCCAGCACATCTAATTCACTTGATTACAATAGCAGGATACAGAAAGATGATGACAGGTGGGTAGACAAAACCTAGTACAGAATGGTTGCAAAGCCACCCTGCCATACTTGGAAGCACAGAAAGGGCTGCACACAACGGAAGTGGGAGGGATAGGACTTGCTTTACCTTCCTTGTCAACTCGGAAACCGAATTCATCATAGCGAAACTCTGGCTGCTCGACGGATTCTTCTTTCTGGGAGATGTGAGGAAGGACAACAGACACTTTCACCACTTTAGCACTGCATAACTGAACAGAGACACATGGATTTTGCCCCATCTCACCACTGTCCGCACTGTGCCCTTTGAGCACTTAGATCCCTTGCCCTTTAATTTTCAATGCCTCCCACCACAATTCCAAGCTGAGCAGATATTGCATACCATTCACATGTTGACTTCTCCACGGAAGTTGTGAAGCCCTGCCATCAAACCTGTACAGATTTTCCTAGCAATCCTTTTTCCAGCAGGACTTGAGCTCAGCCTCATATCAAGATCAGAACTCCCCACTTGGAGGGGCATGGAGCCCTCCTCATGAACTGAGCAATACACACACACACACACCAGCTAAAGAGGTCTCTGCTGTCTGCCTTGCTAACGCACAGCAGTCCTTCCTGTTACCTCTGCGCACACACTGCAAATTCAGCTCCCTGCACTGTGACATCTCCTGCCCGTTGCTCTCAGATTTTCTCTGAAAGACACCAGGCAAAACTGGGATTTGCACCAAAGGAAATTAAGATCCGTGACCCAAATCTCAACCTTCCTCATCTGTGCTCACAGTTGGCATTGGGGGATACATAGTGGAGGTTATAACTAGGCTTCTTTTAGGACTGAAAACCTACAGATACCTCCCTTTTCCTGCAAGCCCACCTGCTCCTCCTGTAGGGACTCTTGGAAGCACTGAACCCAGGCAGCACCCCAGAAATGTGTTTCTCGCATAGCTCCATGATAAGCTTTAATCTGCCTCATTGGGCTCAACTGCCTTCAGCAAACTGTGGATAAGTTATGAAATTCCATGGCTGCTTCCTTCCTTCCTCCTCTGCCCACCTGACAAGCCTTGAGGCTGGCATTTCCTGCCTTACACAAGCCATCCAGAGTAGCTTGATGATGACAGAGGCTCCCTGACAGTGTCAACATTTTTACACTGGAGCAATAGTTGCAAAACAGCAAAGCAATAATTCACACAAGTTTCTTTGTACTCTGCAAGATCCTCTTGCAAAACCCAGGATGCAGCCACAAAGCATGTGAATTTTAAGTGCCCACCACTAAAGCACCAGAGGAAAAGTGTGCCTCTCCCTCCTTTTCCCTGTGGCTTTCAGAGACCACCAGAAACCACCAGGGTCCCTCTACTTTTGCACAGCCAGAGAACACCCCCTCCCTGCCCCACACTATACCTGTGTGTATTTTGCCAGGATGTCCTGAGGCCAAATGCTGGGAGTGAGTGCTGAGAAGGGACCCCCAGCAGAGGGAGTGTGATGGCCTAAACAGAAAGAGATCAACACAGCAGTGAAAACCTGGAAGAACACCCTTGGGAAGACACACTTAATACAAACTGTTTCAGCAAGGGAAGGACTCATTCTGCAGTTTGTCGTGACTGCTACTCTAGACAGGGAAACAGCTCCCAGTTCACCCTGAGTGAGAAGGCAGCTGGGTCACAAAGAGTGGGGTTGTTTCCTTGCTCCCAATTTAACCAGACAGTATGTTAATATAAAGAATGGCTCTTGGAACCAGGAACTTTATTTTATGAAGTTTCTGCTGAAGAAAGAGCAAGCAACCAAAGAAGCAGATACTGAGTCCATTTCTGTCTGCTCACCGGACATCGCACTAGGTAAGGCTGAGTAGCAGAGGCTGTCAGCAGGTCCAGAAGTGCTGTTCGAAGAGGTCAGGGGTTACTATCCTGTTAGAAAGAAAAGGCAAGGAGAGAATTCAATTAGCATCTAAAAACACGGTGGGGGACAGAGAGACCCCTCACTCACAACTTCTCCACGTGAAAATTAAATCCCTTAGTATTTAAGTTCTGCCCCCACAAAAAATAAATTCCGGAGACTGGAATTTCCTCTTGATTTCATGCCTACTGACCAGCTAGAAAGAGCCATTTACCAAATTCCTTGTGACAGTACCACCATTGCTGATCGAAAGAATGTCAAAAACCAAGACAATTTTTATGACCTTTTCCATCACATATTGCGAGTCCTATATTTAATTATCAATACAAAAAACCCACACCATACATCATCAGTCTCTGAAGACACTGACCATGGAGAAACAGTGAAAAGGGTTTAAGGGGGTATCATTAGATGCAATACGCCTAAAAGAGATTTTAGTAGCAGCATCACAAAGTACAGGAGCGAAGTGTGTAGGGGTGTGGAAACACAGCTCTCTGAAGGATGTGGCCATGGACAAGATGCTATCAAGTAACTCTGCAATGAGCCAGGAACCAGGCTCCTTTGAACTAAAGCAGGCAGTAGAGCTCAGATGATTAAACAGCCCACATCCCTCCCCTCCCTTGCTTTCCTGGCACTAGTTAACAGCAGATTTTTATGGGTTTTTTTATGGGGATTTCCAGGAAAACAATGGAATAGTTCAGTAATCAGAGAGAGAGATTCTGGACTTTAGGATCAACCTTACAATTTATGTGTGGGAGACAGCAAGAGCCACCTCTAACAAACAGATAAAGCCAGTGCTGGGATATATCAGTCACTTGCACTTCCTTGGGAAAGAACATGGGAGAAACTAACACATCTGGGATGGTTTTTCCAGCTTCCCCTTTCCAGTAAAGCTACTTATGACTGTAAACTGCTAAAAGTAGGAACCCAAGGGATTCATCCAGCAGGCCCTGTCAAAGTTGATCTACAGTGCTGAATAGTACAGAGTTACATTGCCTTTGCATCTCATTGAGTTTTCCAGGGAGCACTTGTAGCCTGAAAGTGACTTGTTACAGCATTCCAAGATAAGCAGCCGTACAACACTGCAAAAGCATAAAAAACATCTGTGTCTGGAAACACAAATGATAAGCCTTCCTCCTCCCAGATTTAGACAGTTCTCTGCCTGAGAAAGGCTGACATGGATCAACAGATGCTCTGATTTTCTGACACCAACTCTTAGGGCAAAAAGAATAGCAAAGAAACTACAAAAAAAATCCAGCTTTTATTTCTGAGAAGTAATGTTGTCCACAGGATGGTAAGCTGCTTACCCACCAGTTCTGTAAACATTTGTTTATCTCCCCATCACTCTAGTCCCATTTGTTCCCTTAGCACTAACTCTTCTCTCAGTAGCTGAAGACATAACAACAATTACAAAATGAGCATCTGCATACTCGTATTACATGGGAATGCACACAGCATGCCCACCAAGCAGGTACATTTGCTGACAGTACCTATTTCCCTTTCAACATCACTGTGAATGTATTTTGATATTTTTCAGGCTTATCATTCCCTTGCAACCATGACACTCTGAGCCTGCAAAGTGTCCTTTTACTCTGCCTTCTCTCAACCCAGTTAACCCTGTTTCCAACGACTTTTACTAGGAATGCAGTCACCATGTGAAGCATCTGCCATGCTTCTCATTGCTTCTCATTGCCTCAAGCCTGTGAGCAGGAATCCCTCTCGGCCATTATTAACTTTCATTGTGTGCACAATCACTGCTGAACCAACTTGCGACGGAGGAGCTGGGCCAGTGTTTGGAAGAGTAGGAGAGTGCTGAGTGAGTTTCTCCTCATCCCAAAACAGGTGTAGTAGAGGGAACACCTTCCTTGTCCACGTCACCGCACACCGGCCTCCGCCTTGGGGATCACTCCCCTGCCTGCTGCCTGCTCGCTCTCCTGTCCCTGACATTAGAGCACTGAACTTGGTGGGCAGGTTTTTCCAGCCCCTGGTTCCTATAGAAACGTTCCTGCAAGCACCGATCTGGGACAGAGTCCAAGGAGAGTGTGAGGCTCACCTTGCTCCTGGCATGGCTGTCCAGAAGGGCAGGGAGAGAAGCAAGAATCATACCAACAGAAGGCTCCTGCTGCGGCACACGGAGGCAGTGCCAGGGACTGCCCACAGAGACAGACCAAGAGAAGGTGCTGAGGTCACTGCACCAGCCCTTCCAGCATCACAGGAACCAGGAAGAAAGTTCCCTGGCATAGCAAGGCACCACCCAGAGCAAGACAGGAGGTGGAGGAGGATACCTGGTATACAGTAAGTTCTTTCCTTTGACTGAGGTATACAAACCTAAAGCAACTCTTCAACTCTCCTAGCCAGGAGACAAGTAACAAAAGGGGCTCCCACAAAGCCTGTGAAACCACACCTGTGAAATTGCTACAGCTCCTAGCTGGGTTATCAGCACAGTACACACTTCTGAAAACAAGAAATAGTATGAAATACAAAGGAAAAAACACATCAGATCGAACAAATATTAATGGCAACTCCCAAACCCTCAGAACTCCAAAACTAAAACCACACACACATTAAGAAGCATCTCCCACTTTTAAAGGTAATTTAAGTTTCCTATATGAAGCAATCTTGGCCACATAACAGGCAGTCCTCACATTTTGAACGAAATATACTTTTTGTTAAAATGCTAATGGTACCTGTTATTTGCAGATTTATTTTTTGTGTTCAGACTCTAAAAATAATCACACCACCATTGGTTCCAGTCTGCTAGAAGACAGCTACACTGAGTGTGTGTACCTGAAAAAGAAGGCTGCAAGGGAAGCGTGTAGTCAACATCAGGTACAGCCACTTGAAGCACTCCACCCGCAACACTTTTGCTGGAGTTGCAAATACACACCATGCAAGATTATAGTTAGTTTCTTTTCCAGCGTAGGCGTCCTTTAGAAATGGATGTCTGCAAAGGAGACCTGCAAATTTACTTCCACCAGATAGCAATCTCCTGCTGCCTATGTTTTACTTGCTTGGCCTCTTTTGGCACGTGATCTCCACATAAGCCTGCAGCAGTAGTGCCTGGATGTGCTAAGCATGAAATGATGCTGTCTGGAGCCTTTCAATAGGATCTTAATTTTGGGACAGAAACTCCTTCTCAGGAGTGTTATTCCCCTGCTGATTTTAGCAACTAAAAAAGGTAAGAAGCCAATAAAAAAAGAGCAACATACCTCTAGCAGAAAGACTGTGCAGAAGACAAACACTTCACAAAGTAATGTTTTTGTATGCTAAAAACTTTACAACTACAAAGGAGCCACTAGTAAACATCATCAGAAGGACTAGAACAAGCCCAACAATTCCTTCTAGAATAATTTTCATCCACTGTCATAAGAACAGCATACACAACACCTCTTCTGACAGTATATTAGCATTGGAAAAACTCTGTTTTCCTCTATGTTTAATGAACGTGAAGCAACATTGAATGCAGTAAATCCCACTGCTACCTCTGCACTCTCAGCTGGTTTCCACTGCTCTCTATTCTCTTCCTTTATTAAAAAGCAAACAGTTTGGAAGAGAGAAAAGTGATTGCAAAATCACAGTACCCATCAGGAGGCCATGCACTTAGGTATAGTTCTAAAAACCTCTTCCAGTTCACCTTTTGAAATCCCAAGTAGATTGCATCCAATTTAACATTTCCCTCTTTCAGAAATCAGACAAAAACTCTGCACTGAATCAGGCAGTTCAATTGTGTCCTCTCACACCCAGAAAACTTTTGTTTTCCGAATTATAATCCTGACTTGCTCAATGAAATGTCCAAAAGGAACTCTCAGCAGGAAGCCCTTGGCCTTCCTTCCCTTCCCCCATCAGTGTCTCCCTCCAAAGGCATATCCTGGAGCTGCAAATGCCATTAGTCCATGAGTCAATATTTACTTTGCACGCAGAGTCAGAAGAAATCTCCAGCTTCACAAACAAGTACATAAGTGAGCAAAGCACAGACACACACCTGACCAAGGGGTGGAAAGGATGCCGATAATTTCTTTCCCTTGCACCCTGACACCCTAGCTTTTTAAAAAACGCAGAATCCCATGCAGACACTGACACACAGCAGCTGTGTTACACTGCTGGTGAACCTGGGTCATTCCAGGAACTATCTGTTCAAGGCTTACAAACCATGACCAGCCTCACATTGCTTTGGGTGTTGAGCAACACACTGCAAATGCAGGCGGGAGGCGCTGAGGGAGCCTTCGTGCTTCCTTTTTACAACGTGACTGGGAATGAAGAGCTGAGGGACTTTAACTGCCCTCAACCCGCTTTCTGGTAGAGTGGAAGTGAAGCAGAGATACACCGAAAACCTAGAGCAGGTCTTGAAAGGGGGATGTGAGACCTGGAGAGCAGCGAGGGAGAGGCTGTGACAGCCTTGCAGAGCCGGGTGGGCAGGGAGGAAGGATGGCAAACTGCTGACAGTGTTATGCACTGACTGCAAAGGCACCACTCAGGACTCCAGAGCTGCCCAGCCATCAACTGGGATCACATACTGACCGCAGGAATATGGTGGGGCAAAGTGCCTCCTCTCAGCTGCTTCAGGGAACTTAGAGCAACACTTAACAGAGGCAACAAAAAGTAAACTGGAACTCTCTGTCTCCTGCCATAAAGCACCTTGTAAATTCCTGGCCTCATTGGAAATGTAATTCCATGCAGAAATGCAACTAAAATGTACTTCAATGCAACAGTTCTGTACCCTGTTCGGTGTTCAGCAAGTCTGCCTGCTGCAACGACAGAGAGCCCCACTGGAGCTGGAGGTGCTGAACCACTGACAGTTTATACAAAAGGAACAGAACAAGGGACTTTCAGTTTTGTATCCATTTCATCTCCATTTTGAAAATAAGGATGTGAAAAAGCAGAATCCTGCTTCCTACTGTTTATGCATTGGACAGACAGACACAGATGGACTTCCTGATCACAGTTCAATGTCTCAAGCCTGTCTCTGAAAAAACTCTACACAATACCTGCTTATGTAGAATGCAGATATCTTACATATGAACAGATATCTTATTTTCAGAGCAGAACTGCCTCTTATTTGCCTGGCACCAGAGCAAACAGTGTGCCAGCTAAACGTGAACTACACCACCGTGGAGAAACTCTTGTTAGCCAAGACCCTTGGGATCAGAAGAGAAGGAGTTTCCCCTTTCCTGGTGCTCCCATTGCACGAGTAGTGAAAAGATGGGACTATAGAGTGCTCCTTGCATCTCACACAGGATTACAACTCAGTACTAAAACAACAGTTGTTGGAGTTTTCTCTCTGCATTGAATAATGTCAGAAAAAAAAGCCAGGATACCAACTAGCATGGTGTTCACTCTCGTTGCACAGTAAAATTCTCCTTGCTTCCAACACAGAGGCGAGAAAACCCATATGTGCAATCACCCTAGTCTCAAAGGCTTAGGGTAAAGGCAATTCCACATTAAACACCACAATGTAAATATAAACCAAAGGTTTCTGATTACTGTCTAAGGAGGCCCCAAACACACCTTCCATCACAGTCAGGTACTGCACAATAAATGGTCACTTTCACCTAAAAGAACACAGTGCAGGACCAGAACTCTACAGAAACTCGTTTTCCCCAAAACTCCCCAGAAGTGGTTTTCACCTTCTGGCCCATGAACTTCTGCAACACTGCAAACTATTATAAGATGTCTGAGGAAAGTAATTGCAACTGTCTAATTTCATTTCAACACAGAAGTTTGAAAGAAAATATTTCTGCTAGAGATGCAGGGTTGCACCAGGCAAAGAAAGCCTGAAAGACACTTGTGACAGTTATTTAAAGTCAGGTATTGTGAAGTCTTTTATATGACACTCCTGCTCTGAGTGGTGACAAGCAGTGCCATCTGAGGCTCTCCATCACCAGTCCTGTTGGCTCATCCCTGGTGAAAGTTTGATTCTCAAGCTGGTCTCGTCCCACTGTTCCCAGTGACAAAGGAACAAGAGCCTGAAGAGCGTCTCTTCCTTGACACAGCCTCAGAGGGTTCTGCAGAGGTTTAGCTGTCAGGGTTTGCTGTTACCTTGGTGAGGTGTTAGAAAGACTCAATTCGGGTCACTCCCCTGTACCTCTGTTGAGTTACTATTTCCTCCAGTATTCACAAAAAAAAGTCAGATTCACGTCCCAGGACCCTAAGCAAGTCTCGCTTCATTTGGCTTCAGAAAATGTTTTTTTAAGGAAAGTATACCCCATAGCATTTGAAATTTTTCTCCTTCAGGGCTCTGTCTTTACAGAACTCAACTTTCTGAAGAGGTTAGTAACACTCAAAACACCTCTCAGGACTGTTTGCAAAGCCCTTATCTAGCATGTCATGTTTGACTACTTAGATCTTGCTCCTGCAGAAATTTACATGCACAGATAACTTAAGAGGAAAAAAACCAAAATATACAATGACTGTTAACATTTGTGACAAAACAAGACAAAACCTCTGATATTTCCTGATTCTGGGGATCAGGAAGACTTCTTCTCCAGAAAAAAAAGGCTGTCAGGTTATGGACACTTTCTTTCATCTCTGAATCATCAAATACTTCCCAGTCAAGAAATACTGCACTGTCTGGGCAGTAACAACAGTTCTTGTAGTCATCCTTATAGCAATATACTATTTTTTTTTCACCTATCTCATAAAACAAGTGTATTTTCATTTCTCCTAGGGTGATTTTCTTAAGACAGAAACAAAATTGCTCTGTTACCAATATACCTTGTTGCATTCCAGTTTAAGAAAAGCTGAGGTTTCCTCAGAGACAAAACAAATGTGGCAGGACAACATCCTCCTCTTTCCTACCTAGTGTCAACAGCAACACAGCTGACAAGTGAGATTTTCCCCAGTGCTCCCACATACTTACCCCTGTGTAAGCTTTATGTATTTAAAACCTAGACCCTGTGATGAAAGGTGGCATAGGAAGAAGTTTAAGCAAGTCTTTGTGTGGCTGAGGACACAAACCTGACGTGCCAACACCTCTCCATCCCTTGAGGGACACTTGGGACACTGCATTCACAACACAGAATGAAGCAATTTGTTTACCTCATCCTACCTGACAGTTGCAAAATCTCTGTATCCTATCCATTTGAGCTAGGATAGGAGCCAGGACACCCACTGTGATACAGATCACCAACTAGGATCACTGCTGATTTAGCTAGAAGACCTGTAGAACCATGTACACCAAAATATAAGGCGCCTTACCTTTACCACTGCAGAGAAAGTTGCAATACTTCTTAGGATTCATTTTTTAAAAGTTTTCTTTGCTTCTTATGTGTTGGTGAGAAGTTTGCAACTGACAGTCAGGAAGAGACATCATCCCGACCATTTCCAAAACAGTTACTACCTCAGGAGGGGTGAACTCATCAACTCCTTTGTTAAAGCATCCCAAATACCAAACATGGGAAACAGTTCTGCAACATTCAAACCAATTCACTAAGAATGGGACTGAGACTGGTCGCCCATTTCACACAGATCCCTTAATCAATAACCTCTACTGTTACCACGCCACCTCTGGTGAGAGAAATAGATTTTTAAAGGCTAAACACTTTTGATTATTGTCCATCTGTTAAGATTGTCAAGGTCCTTTAGAACACTGACATTAGCAAAAGATTTCATCTTGCAGGAAAGCAAGTGACAGGTTAAAAGCACAGCAAAGAAGAAAAATCTAAATTACATTAGCAGGGACCCCAAAATTGGAGAATTATTTCAGTCCTGAGCAGGTGTGGAATACTTTCCTCACTTTGACTCTATCATCGCCTGACCAGTGCAATTCCTCCAGAAATATGCCCCTCCTCTCTGCTGTCCCTCACAGATTCCCTTCACCCTTCTTCAGAGGAACAGTCACTATGAATGACATCTTCCTGAGAATACCAAGCCACGTTATTAAAACGTCATTGTAAAAGGAATTGAGAAAGGAAGTATTTGTCATTTTAATCTGTTAAATACAGAATTAACATAACTTTGTATTAACATGACACAAGTACTCCCCACCCTGACCTCTTTAATTACATGTCATGGCTCTTCCCACCCCCTTCCTTCCCTTTTACTTTGTGAATTCTTCAGACTAGTAATCCAACCCTTGTTTCTGTGTAGGGAAAGCTACACACACAGTGTGCAGATCCAGAAATACATAATGAAACTGATTTTTATTCCAGTGGCTGTTTCTTTTCAGGCCACCACTCCAGACACTGTAGCAGCTAAAAAACTAATCTAGAATTTAGATTATCCAGCAAGCAACTGTATTCTGATCAACAGCTCAGCGAAAGCACAGCAGTGCCCCACTCCTGCCAGGCTGGCAGCTCCTTCTTGAGTGATTTCACGATCCAGTCTTGCACTACTACAAAAAACACTGATCGTAATTCCAGCAAGACTACTTCTCTCTCCCATTTATTCCCACAAAAGGATCCCTCATTTCCTGAAGGCACTGTTACTACTTTATCCTTCCCTCCCCCAAAAAAATCACAGCAAGCCATGAAGAGTAGGGCTGAGACATCATGAAGTAGGAAGCTATGACATCACATAACCCCTCCAACACTGAAATCTACTTGTTTAGAAGGAAAGTACCTGCTTAAATTCAGACATCCCTCAAAAAATTAGGAAGGAAGCAAAGCAGATACAGGGAGGAAATTTTTCCTGTCCCACCCTTACCAGATCTGTGAAGAGACACCAAACAGCCGTCCCGGAGCCCACAGCCACTGCCTGCAATGAGATTTAAATCCGTGTGACAGCGGTTCGTCACTCCCTTGAAAATGCATCACCAGGTAAGAGAATTACATCTGTCTCCCGCCTTCCTGACATTTATTACAGCTGACAATCACGGGGCCTGCAGCACGTCTATTTGTGCCCATTGCCTAGAGGATACTGCCATATTTCCATCTCAGTTCCGTGACCGTTCCTTCCCCCCAGCCAGACAGGAGACAGACTGTCTCTCCTCCAGGGCACCTCCGAAAAGGTGCACGCGTGGAGAGTAAATGAGTATGGCAGAGCAGGACGAACGAGATCGCCGGGAGTCGCAGTCACAGGCAGGAGAAGAGGCGGGTGAGGGCAGAGGCACGTCCCGGGGAGCAGGGGAGAGCCCAGCCTGGAGAAGGGGCGCCGGCAGCGCAGGGAGAACGTGGCCCGGCAGCTCGGCGGCGAAGCCGTGCACAGCATGAGTCACTGGCGGAGCCAGACCCTGCGTCAGCGCAGCAGGTGCGCGGGAGCCTCCCCGGGGATGAGGGTCCCTGCCTTCCCCCGGCCCGGGCCCGGCGAGCGGCGCCGCGGCCGCGCAGCCCCTGCCCCGCACACAGCCCCGGCAGCGGGGCCGCCCGGGCGGGGAGCAGGGCAGGGAGGGGGTGCTGGGGGAGAGGTGTGCGCGGGGGGCCTGACACGGTGGCTCGACGGCTCCTGGGGAGCCCCCCCGGCGCGGCGGCAGGCGCAGGGCTGGCAGCCCTGGAGGGTGAGGGGTGGCCCGCGGGCAGAGCCCCCTCCCCGCGCAGCGCCGGTCCCGGCCCCGCACCCACCTGCTGCCGCCGCGCTCCCCTCAGGGCGGGCGCCGGCCCCGACCCGGCGGCCCCGCACGCCGCTCCGCAGGCGCATGCGCGGGATCCGGGCGGCGGCGCGGGGCGCGCTGGGGGCTGTAGGCCGGGAAGCGCGGTCGGGAACGCGTGGGCAGGCGCCGGGATGCTGGCGCTCACCCATCGCTCGGGGCCGGGGGAATCGCCCCTCCAAGCAGCGCACAGACCCAGGCGCCGCCAGCAGAGCGCCAGTGTCACAGGCACGGGCTGCAGGAACACAGGGCAGAACAATCCAGAAGCGGGATTAGTCACAGAATCACAGGATCAATTAGGCTGGAAAAGACCTCTGAGATCATCGAGTCCAACCTATGACCGAACACCACCATGCCACTCAGTGCCACGTCCAGCCTTTCCTTAAACACCTCCAGGGACAGTGACTCCACCACCTCCCTGGGCAGCCTATTCCAGTGTCTAATCACCCTTTCTGTGAAGAAATTCATCTTAAGGTCCAACCTAAACCTCCCCTGGTGCAGCTTAAGATCATGTCCTCTCATCCTGTCCCTAGTTGTCAGGGAGAAGAGGCCAACACCCACCTGGCTACAACCTCCTTCCAGGTCGTTGTAGAAAGCAATAGGTCTCCTTTTCTCCAGACTAAGCAGCCCCAGCTCCCTCAGCTGCTCCTCATCAGACTTGTGCTCCAAACCCTTCACCAGCTTCGCTGCCCTTCTCTGGACCCACTCCAACACCTCAATGTCCTTCCTGAATTTAGGGACCTAGAACTGGACAAAGCACTCAAGGTGTGGCCTTGCCAGTGCTGAGTACAGGAGGAGAATCGAGAACTGCACAGTCCAGAGCTGCTCCTGAAGCACTGCTTGGTGGTGACCTGTTCCCACCAACCAAGGAGAGGGGGGAACTACATCTTTGGCTGGTGTCAGTGCAAACGCTGCCAGAAAGAAGACAGGTCATAAACTAAGGAGTAGAAGTCTCTTAAAGGATTGTGCCAGTTTTCTAGGAGGGTGACATTTCCTCTGTGTCATTGTTATTTGTTCAAAACTTTCTAGGAAAACAAGCCCAACAGTTCACAGCTGGCAGCCTCTGCCTAGCACAAAGATTTATTTCCAGATGATAAGAAAAGGTACATTAGCTGATCCTCTTCCCTGCACAGTTTCGTTGTTTGTTTGTTTTTTTTTTATGGAGGAAAGAAGACCAAAAAAGGAAGACTTCTGCATATGTCCGTTTTCTTTCTTGGCTATCCATTTGAGTAATAGTCTGAAAATTACCAGTGTTCAATTAGTTATCCTTTTCAAACAGATGGCTAATTAAATGTTAATAGCACAAGCAGGCAAAATGTTTTAAACACCATAAAACTCAGAAATGTTTGAGACATTTTGAATGCCATAATCTAGGGGCAAGGTAAAGCCAGAGAAATCTCAATGAAGGGAAATCATGGCCTGAAGCTTCCCACTGCTCTGACTATTTAATATAGACAAGCCTCATTAAAACTGTATTTTGAAATCATCTTTAAACAATCATGGCCTCAAGGAGAGCAGGTAGGTTCTTTCAATTAGTTCTGCTTTTCTTAATTCTTTCCAGCAACCACGTTTCAAAAATCATCAAGTAATCCCAGTCATGTCATCTCTGAGAATCTGAATAAATGAGAGGCATTTATAAAAGAGGGAGCTTTTTATTACACTGACGCAGAAGAAATGGTCTGTGAGGTAATAACACTGGAGGAAGAGGTAAGGGAACCATTCCAGTTTAAGTCAAAGGGAGAAGAGTTTGGTCCAATACTGAACGGCCAGTAAAGCACAGACATTACAAACCAGAACTTTCATGTCAGAAATAAAATCAAAGCTCTTGAATTTCTCTGGCACCCAATGAATCCCAGCATCTTTCTTTATCAGAAAAGACTTACTTGTAGTAGAGATCAACTTTCACATGTTAGAGTCCACCTACCATTCAGTATCAATCACCTGTGACCAAGGACCACAAGGATTGTGGCCAAGGACCACAGTCATAGCCAAATCACAGTGGCTGGTTGCTAATTCAAACTTGCAAATATGATTTGTCAGGCAGCACCTGGCATTGCTCTTTGATAGCTGGCATTGCTTCTATAAGGGGCCAATGAAAGGTGCTATGATAAAGTTACCTTGTCACAATCAAGTGTTTCTCAATAACTCAGCACACTATAAATGGAGGCTTGATTAAACAGCAGACAAAGAATGAAAAGCCTATCTGGAATCAAGGTGGCTGTAAACTCTGGGGGTTAAATGCACTGCAGAGAACCAAAATAGCGTGACACAGTAAACAGATCTGGGTCAATAAGGCTTTTATTATTTTCTTGTACCCACACACCTTTGCAGACTATACCTAAAGTGCCAGGTCAATTTTCCCACCCATCTTGCTTTGGTATGGAATCAGTGCTGGTCGAACTTCCTCCTTCAGGAATTTTGCCACCTGTTCAAGAAAGATAAACAAAATTTGGAAAAGGGCTTGCCTTCTCCTCCCCATTCAGACCTGCTTGTTCCACCAGAGTCTCTCTTTCACAAAGATACCCAACGCTCTGATACATCCTGGGTCAAAAATGTGAAGCCCACAGAAAAGCAAGACGAGAAAGCCAAGGGAATCAAAAGAGAGAAAGATGCCTGCCTTTGTAATATGGGCAGAGTTACACAGTATGTCCACTCTCTGGCATACGAAAGGATGCAGGATGAAACAACAGACTCCATTACAATGCATAGCACCCATAGCCTCTTTCCACTACTTTACCTGTTGAGGAGCACGTCCAGTGAAGGAGGAGGGATCCAACAGGCTTTCAAGTTGTTTATGGATAGGGCTGAAGTAAGGATCAGCACGGACACGGGCAATTAAGTCATTATCACCCCCTTCCTGTTTCACAACAGCAGCTGCTTGCTGGGAGAGAACACGAATCTTCTCATGGCAATCCTGTAGTTACAGAAGGAAGAAGATACGAAAAGAAAAAAGTCATTCCAGTGCTACTGAAAGCACATGCTCATCGTGCCAACTTGTGTGGGAGGGAGAAATATCAAAGTGTACGGCCCCGGACAGCACAGCAATGACACACAGTTTGGACTGCAGCATCTCATATACCACTACATTAAAGCAAGATTTTTTCATCTTTCCACATCTGCCCTTTGAAGTTAAAATAGTCTGAATGTCACACGCATTCCCTGTTGAATTATACCACAAACTTATGACACTGGAATCCTTTACATTTCTTCAAATTTCCCAAATACTTTTAGATGTCCCTTTGGGATTTTTTTTTCAGTTGCAAACAATGTAAAACATCTACAGATTTGGAAAAGGGAAAAGTATCTGTCCAACCTAACAAGCAGTGAGACTGTAGAAACCATGGCTTACATATGGACAGACTGAGGAAAAAAGAACACCTTACAAATCCGAGGACCTTGAGACATTCTGTCCCAAAGAACCCTCGCACGACACTAAGACTGGCAAAACAGTTGTAACAATTTTTCTAAAAGACTTCTTATCCCTTGACTTACTGTGGAATCAATCTGTAAGAACAAAGGAACCCAAGTGTAGTCAGGGACCACCTGCAAAATCAGATGCTGCCATGCTGGCCTTAAAGTACAGCCATGTGGTTCCATTTACAGCCATGCGAGAACCTTCTCTTCATCTTCCTGTTCCCTCCATCCAGGTGTCATTTTGCTTCAGCACTGACCTGCCTCAGCTGAACAGATCTGTCCTCTCAGTGTTTAGGGAAAGGAGCTGTTTAGTAGTGGGGAAAGGAAATGAGTTGGGTGGGAAGTGGGGAAAACCTAAAAAATGTGCTGTTTTAAAGTTCCCAGTACAGGAAAACAGAACACATGAATATGAACACCTTTTATAAATGTACAACTCTACAGGTGTGTAATTAAACAGCACCAGAAAGAAGCCAGGCCAATAACAGACACAAATGAATCACAGAATCACACTCTTAAGTCTAATCATAGTAGAGAAGACTGTTTAAGAACAGGATACTTTAGAAAGAGAGCCATCTGTAAAGATAAAGAAACTTATTCACATGATGTGACGCCTTAAAACATTTGATAAGGAAGCTTACTCACTGACCCAATGACAAATATCAGAGATGCAGAGGGAAAAAAAAAAGGAAAAAGGATGTTTCCTGACCAACATCATGGCTGAGTTGCCACAAGTGTTTCAGAAAACTAGAACAACATATATTCTACTCAAAGCTTCTGTCAAAACCCGTTTGCTAATTACCATCTTGCAAGTTTAACTTCTGTCTCTGATGTGGAAATAACCACAGAATAAAAAATTACTATCTAAAAGGTAAGTGAAAATAAGGTGTTTTATTAAGATGTAAATTCAATTATCAATTTTGACCTGAATCATGACATTAAATGATAAGGAAATATAATCTAATGGTGTCTGTATTTATTTGCTAAGGAAAATATTTAATTTCAGTTTGCTTGAATACAGAAAACTGAATGAAGTACCGTAAACAAAGCTGTTAATATACTACACTAAATTAGGGAAGAATGATACACGAATGAATGGTTCAGAATGGTCTTACTTGCTTTTTTGTTGAAGGACTGATTCATTCTCTTTTAATTTATAAGGTAGCCAACTGCCAATATGCTCCATTTAAAGAAACCTGGCCTGTGTTTCAAGTTCCTTCAAACACTTACAAAAGGAAAACGCCTACTAGTATTTAATATAAAAATAGTTCTCCCTCTTCGCCAGCAGGCAGTCAGATTAGTTCAAACACACAGTGCACCTAACCAAAAATATGGATCTCCACAACTGCTCTCCCCTCAGAGGGCAGTCTGGCTTTGCAGCACCAGTGTAATATTAATAACTCTCTGGGAGCAGGTGAAGAGCAAAGAAAGGTGAGACAAGAGCCCAGATACTTTTGTTTCTCAGGAGACAAACATCAGGCAGGGAACAAAGGTATTTCGGACGCTGGATTTGTACCTGACGATTGCCCCCTGCTTTCACCATCGCCATGATTATATTCTCTGTGGCCATGAACGGCAGCTCCTGCTGGATCCTCCTCTCAATCACCTTAAACAAAACAAACAGAAAAAAGAAACAGCATTATAGAAATTCTGTAGACAACTGCAACTCCCAGTGAAGTTCTTCCACTCCCTTTGAATCTCCAGGACTGGACAATGATCACGGAATCATAAAACACTTTGGTTAGAAGGGACCTTTAAAGGCTACCGAGTCCAACCTCCCTAACAATGAGCAGGGACATTTTCAACAAGATCAGGTTGCTCAGAGCCACATCCAACCCGACTTTGAATGCTTTCAAGGATGGGGCATCTACCGCTTCTCTGGACAACCACCACCCTCACTGGGAGTGTTTCATCACCCTCATTGTAAAATACTTCTTTCATATATCATCTAAATCGTCCCTCCGTCAGTTTAAAACCATTATCCCTTGTCCTACTGTAGTGG
Source organism: Lepidothrix coronata (assembly GCF_001604755.1). Classification (NCBI taxonomy): domain Eukaryota; kingdom Metazoa; phylum Chordata; class Aves; order Passeriformes; family Pipridae; genus Lepidothrix; species Lepidothrix coronata. Next base: position 2,096,939 of record NW_016690321.1, read on the forward strand.
GCCCTGCTAAAAGGTTTGTCCCCATGATGCAAAGACAATTTCTCATTTTGAACTTAGCTCTGGAAATTCAGGTATTAAAGCTGATAATACTTAGAAGCTATATCTTGGAAGGGACATTACTGTGGAAAAAATGATTTTTTTTTCTAACCTGTGTTAAGTTACAGGACTGCATGAGATCTGTCTCGACAGTATCTTTTGCTGCTAATTTCTACAGATCCATTCTGTAGTTTGGGGAAAAATACCCTTTGTGAGAAATTTTGAATTTACTCTCTTTTGGTTTCAGCAAGGTACCCCTTCACGTATGTCCCACAAACAGTGAGAACATGGCAAGAATAGAGAGCAAAATTCAGACAAACCATTTGAGCTAGCAGATAAAAATGTAATCCTTCGAGTGGGAGGATTTTCATACACTTTGGCATAGCTGCAGCATTACCAAGGACGCACATTATCTCCTGCTTTACCTTTGGATACACCACGAGTCCCTCGGAGATATTCTGCAGTGTGCTCAGGACGATGTCAGCTGTCAGGAAAGCCTCAGCCAGACACACGCGCCTGCGAAGCACACGTACCCAGAGCCCCAGTTAGCAACACAGGCCATGTTCCAGTCTACCTCAGATCCTTTAATTTCTGTAAATCATTCTGTAAATAGCATTACTGTGGCCCTAAGGCTGGAACCGTTCTCCTTTTTTTTTCTTTTTGGTCAGTAGAGAGGGAGAGAGAAGAGAAAGAGTGAAGGCACATGTAGAAAGCTCCAAGATAATTCAGTGATTACACAGGTAGGAAAGAGGGCAGCAATTCACAGTATCTTCCCCTACATGTTCTATGTTGAACTGTCTACTGATCCTACCCTCCAGGAGTAAGACATGCTGCACACTTATGCTGTGCCTGGCTGCACTCAGTGGGTAACTTCCAAAGTGATCCATGCATTTGGTGGGGGATTCCTCCAAGATACCAGCTCCTGGTCACAAAGGAGGGTCCTGACAAAAAGGAAAGGAGGGAAAGAAGAGGAGTAGTGGCAACTGAGCTGTATCAGGCAAAAGGCTCTGCGTCACAGTGCAGCAAACACAGCATCATCCATCTGTGACAGCAGGGCCTACCCCATTCCAAACTGTGATCTTTTAAAATACCCTACTACTTGAACCTTGTGCTACATCTACACCTTCCAACTCTATCACACTCTCTTAAAAACAATTTTTGTTTGTACGTTGACTGAATTTTCTCTGGCTTGCTCTGCCTTCCAAAACACTATAGCTTTAACAAAAAAAAAATCCAAGGCACAGATTTCTTAATTGCTTTATGAAGTGGATAAATGACTCTTTCTATTAGATGAGATGAAAATAAAATTTGAAACATTCCAATACATGTCTCTACATTTGGTAGCTATTGGGAAATAAACACACTGTATCAATCAGTATCCAATTTCTTAAATTTACATTGTTTTCTGCTGCCTATGCAGCTCTTTTCTTAATGAGACTAGCAGCTGTAAAGCCCTTTTGGGAAAAGATCTTCTGTGCTTGCATGAAATTTTATGCAGACATTATGTTTGTGGAGATATCTTAAAACTAACATTTAGTACTAACCAAAAGATGGAAGCATTGAATTTAATTGCTGTAATTTACCTGAAAATAATTACAGATAATTTTTGCTCAGCTCAAAACAGTGATAATGAAGAATCATCAAATAAAGCAAAGTTTGCTGCGTAATATCCTAGAGCTGCACAGATTTTCCTGAAACATTATTTTTAAAAAATAAGTAGTTATGCTCTTTCTCTAGGATCTGAACTACTTCTTGTAAAGAACATTTTACAAATAGATTAAAATAAGTTTCTTCAGATTATTTGGAGGGTTAAGGTATTACTGATAAAACGTCGGATTATTCTTTAAAAAGTGAAAAAGACTGGGGTCAAAAAACTCATTCAAAATAGATAGGGAGGAGAATTTGAGAGATGTGAGTATTTATACTATACTGTTGAAACAGGAAGATTATGAGAGCAATACATTACCACGGCTTCTGTATACCTCCCTCTCTCTGCTGGTTTACATTGAAGAGGATCTTGGCATTAAAAAAAACTAACTGTTTTTACCTGTTCTTACAGAGGAAACCAGGTTCTATTGAGACTGCTTTTGATCAAGGTGTTAGCTTGTGGTTTTAGTTTAAAAATAGTATTTTCTAAATAGATCAAAGGACCTTCCTGAACAAGACCTTCTGAAATTGCAGCATTGCACAGTCTAAACAAACCTGTTGGCACTGTCATCCAATGTCCGCTCAAACCACTGCACTGAGGCTGTTTGGAGGGGGTCCATCACCAGGGTCATCAGGTGTCGAGCAAGGCTGCAGCAGCGCTCTGAACGCATTGGATTCCTCTTGTAAGGCATAGCACTTGAACCTGTGAGAGGAGAAAGAGGGATGGAAATGGTGCAACAGAAGCAGTGCATTCAGGAAGAAGAGATGAAGGTCCTCCCCCAGATAAGAAAAATGTGTCAGGAATCATGGTTTTGACTAAAGCCTCAAAACACGATTTTCTAAGGACAATATGGAATAAAGAAAATGACACCACCACCATCCCCTTCAGATCAGAAACATCCAAATGTGGGGAGAGAAAAAGTGGGAAGAAATTTTTGCAGTTCTGCAAAACAGAAATACTACCCCATAAACCAAGTTTTTAATGTAGCGTTCAGCAATGATCTCTCTAGGCTACCCATGGCAACCCTGGCAGTGTTCAAGGCTCCATCTGCTTAGTAACATTGTCCTTCAAAGTCAGATACTTAAACTGCTGCCTGTTGCTCTAGTGAATGGATATCAAAACCATCCAAAGAATGCAGAGCGGCAGAAGCAACAGACAGGACTAAAGCTTAATTTGCAGATTCAATCCTATACAACTAGTTAGAGGACCTCAACTTTCTTTCAGCCAAGAGCCAAAACTCTACATTTCCTCCTCCCTTTCTACCAATGTCAGAAATCACATAATTGGCATTCTTCTGGCAAGGGTCCAGCCTAGGACCCTTGTTCCAAATTTGTCTGCTTATAAAGATCAAAATGCTGAGTCGAGCTGAAAACCTACAGCTCCAGTCAGCTTCATGAGGAATGGAAAACACTAAGAACTCCTCGGACCCAAGTCTTCCTCTCTAGGCAATGAGACATACATGGCTACTTGTGCTCTCCCCCCAGACACTGGAAGTGTGCAAATACAAATCCAGATTTTAATTATTTAATATCCAGAAACCTTTAGGTAAGGTGCTTTTTCTTCCTTCTTCCTCGCTTTTTTTTATTTTAAAAGGACCCAAAATACTAACAAGGTCAACCCCAGGTAATTTAAAGCAACTTCTGTCAGTGACATTTCTAAGTTTGTTTAAAAGGCAGCACCAACATAAATGAAAAGACACAAACACCAATCCAGGAAGGGTCTCTCATCCCTTACCAATCTGGTCTTTCTCAAAAGGCTCCTCTATCTCCTTCAGGTTGGCCAAAAGACGAATGTCAGTGCAAATCTAGAAAAGCACAAATTAGCAAACAGAACCAAAATAACACCCACCAATATATACTCCTTCTTGGAGAAGAGTTTGCATCTAAGAAGTAAACTGTGGGCAGCGAAAATTTTGGCAAAAAAAATTGACACTGCAATCATACTTCCTGTCCTAAAAATGTCAGTCAAGAAAACATACAGAAAACAACCACTGTATTAGAACAGGACTCCAAGGAGGGCAAAAATATGCACAGAGCGGAAGATGGACCAGGGCAGAACAGCGAAAATGCATAACAAAATTACACAGTGATTTGCAAACACAGATAATGTGTGCTCACTGAACCAGAACAAAACTAAAACAAAAGAAAATACCATAGATAACTTTAGCCCAAGAGGAGGAAGAGGAGGGAGGGAACAGAGATAAATCACTGAAAACAATCCACAAGGACACCATTATCATAGAAGCAATAAATTAGGAGCAAACAATGAAATTTAAAAATTCATACACCACTAGGAAAGACATTTACTCTAATTGGATCAATTTAGCATAGATTAGACTACTATCTGGTGTGGGATTTGTTAACCCACCTCAGAATCTGTTCAGCCAGCTTGCCTTATTTATCTCTGGTCTGAAGATCTTTGAAATTTGACCACTAGGCATGTAACCAGCAGTGAATTTACATGATCACAAAGAAGACAGCTGAACAGGGAACACCAATATTTCTTGAGAAGAGCATTCTGCACTATGAGCACTTTCTCTTCAAGATCTAAAATGTTTCCCACTCTTCCCAATGTATCCAAGTAGGGAGCTCACCTTGTGTATAGATGCCCCCAGACTGGCCAACACAGACAGGACCCCAATATCCACCTTGCGGCTGTAGGTCTGCCCTGTGACCATGTAAGCCCTAGAAATAAGCACAGAAGTTGAGTGTTCCAGACAGACACAACAGTACTGCAAGACTTTGAGCAAGGAGATGGCTCAAAGTGGAGGGCTGTCACTCTGCCCTGATGGGAATAACTTTGGATTCAGGCTGTCAATTTCTTGGGGCAGCATGCAGATGGGAGAGAGGAACAGAGAGGGAAAATGGACAGCTGTACTTTGACAGGGAGACAAGTAGAAGTGGCCTGTTTAGGAGGTGAAGTTTCATGCGGGAAGCTGCAACTGAGAATGGAAGATGGCAAGGGGGGATAAGTGAACATCAGCACAGATGTCAGTTTGGCAGCTTGGAGAATCTGGGCCAACACCACTGGCAGGAGTCACACTTTGCTAACACCAAATATAGATGACTAAGTACGTTGCTTGTTACATACCGCTTAAATCCTGCCTTTGCAGTCACTAATCTGTCCAGTTCTTCAACCTTGGGGTGAAGAAAAAAATAAAACAGAGCTCAAAATACAACAACTCAGTAAGGTCAGCAAGAGCAAAAACGATCTTTTGCTTTTCTTAGTTTACTGTCAAAACATGTTTTACTTTCTGTGAAGCACTGCCCCACCCCCGAATTCTGCTCACTTTCACACAGAGCCTTGTCAGTGAGCCCCAGAGGGATCACAATGCCCTTGTGAATTTGATTCCAGAATTTCCATGTTCCCTCAAAGAGAAAACAGCATTCCAGAATGGAAAATTGCCAAGACTGCAAAGTCTATGCCCTAGGCTGTCTGACGTACTTTACTATGGTCTCCCTCAAAGAGCTGCAAGAAGCTGGCTTGAGTGCCAGTGGTGCCTTTTACACCCCGAAAGCGGAGGTCATCCCGAGCCCGCTCCAGGCTCTGCAGGTCCATGCACAAGTCCTGAATCCACAAACAGCAGCGTTTCCCCACAGTGGTGAGCTGGGCAGGTCTGAAAACAACGAAGAACAGAACGTGACTCATTGAGGACATGCACGGTACCTCCACAAGGACCACACTTTGCTTTGAGTCTGCCATTAAGACATCCTTGCAGGTTAATTCTCTGACTCATCTGAGCAGAAATTAACAAGGTTTGGCTTATGCAGGAAGATGTACTAGTACACGTATATCCCCGGTAAATGGTACTGAAGATATGATCATTCCTTTCAGGAATAGATGTAATTCCACTACGAGAAAACAGCAATCGTCACATCCACATGTGCCAGGAGGGTGCTCTCTGCCAGCCTGCAGGGGCCCATGACAAACAGGGGGTCCATCTGTGCCCCCGCCCCAATTCTGCTCACCCAGGGCAAGGGGGGCATCCTGGCTGACTTACAGCACTGGTGTGAAATTCTCAGCATAGAAACATCTGTTTTCACATTGTGATTTTAAAGGATTCCTCTCAGGGACTGTTTTGTTTTTTTTTTTATTTATGTAGCTGCATTCCTCAGCCCCTGGGCAAACATGCATTAATGATGCTGTCAGCCAACCTTTCTTGTAAGACCTCCACCTGGTCACTGCAAGCCTCAACTACACTGACCCCCTGCCAGTGCTCTGAGGTGGTAACAGGAGTGTTACGCAGAACCCAGCGGTTGAAATATTTCACATTATCGACATGAACTCCAAAAACAACCTCTATACTACTTCCAAAAAAGCATATGCACGTGAACAAGGCTCAGACATAAAAAGGAAACATGTAAGATCTGGAAGCAGGGATAGGTGATCCAGGAGGATACATGGCAGGGATGTGGCAAGGAACGTCAAAACCCACCTGGATGAATTTAGTGTGGGGTGTGAAAGGCAAAAAGACAGGCCTCTGCAAGTACATAAGCAGGAAAAGGGAAGGCGAGGGGAAAACACAGACCTGATTGTAAACAGAGAAAAGACCCCACTGACAAAGGACACAGAAAAGGCTGAAGCATCAAAGCCTTCTTCACCTTAGTTTTTATGATTTCACCTTGCACACACTTCTTGAATACTCCTTTGTCCTCTTTCCAAAAGCCAAAATAAAAGTAAACACAGAGAATACTGCTCCAAAAAGCTGTAGCTGAAGAGGGCCCTAGGACTAGAGCTGATGGAACTGACATGCCATATACGGCAAGACAATTGACCTGATGCTTTCACTCTCCTTTGGGAGAAAATTTTAAGTGACAGACAGAGAGTCTGACATGACCTGTGCTTAATTTCCCTGCCTCTGGTGTTCCATATCACTGGGGCTTACCTCATGGTGTAGTTTTAATGCCTCACCTCATGGTGTAGTTTTAATGCCTCTGGAAACAGTCTTCATGAAGAAGATTAAACTACCCCAACAACAGAACCACTGATATCCTGTTGTCCTTTGACTTAGTAACAAGTGGACATTAACAAAACTTTCCAAGCTGCAGTTGAAAATAAATTGGGGAAAAACAAAGAAAATGTGACTGGAAGACAGGATTACTGCAATTCCCAGTCATGCTCTTTTGAAACAGCCCAGAATATGCACATCTGTGTTTGGCTGGAAGTCATTCTTTATGAAGCTGTTTTAAAGCAACTGCTGACAGCTACTCAAAGCAACAGTCCAATTTCCTGAGACAAGCCTGGACTCAGGCACATACTCCTTTTCTGAGCCACCAACAACACCTTAATGACGTCCATCAATACCAACTGCCTCTGGCCAGAGATGGGAAAAAGGATGAAAGCAAGCAGTGGCAGGTCAATTTAACGAAATGAAAGCAAAGGCTGATGGCTACTTACTGGTAGTGAGTGAAGCCCAAAGTAGGCATGTCAGCATACTTCTCAGCAAAGTCGGCCAGCCGGCTGATCACCCTTGCGAGCTGGTGGATGCAGGAAGGATACAGAAGAGGTGGAATGAGAGAGAAAAAAAACAAACCAAACAACACAGCAGCAGCTAGCAAAGCACAACATTGTGAGAAAAAGGGGAGGGAAACAACTGTGCAGCTTTTCAATAGCACCCTCTAGCTGTAGAATATGGCAAGTTTAATTTTTTCAGGCCGTGCATGCAATTTCTGCTTGCTACTAAACTCAAGCAAGAGGTAACACAAGTTGTTGGACTTCAGCTCAAATTAGTCTCATCCTCATGCCCAACCCAATGCTGCAGATGGTTCGCCCTTGGGTATTCTCTTTATTCCTGGAAACGGCCAGAAATAAAGATGATTTGGGTATAACTGACACACATACAGCCCAGGGCAAACTGGATGCCAAGATGTTCAGCTCAGACAGACAACACTGCACTACACCCCCACTATATCTGACCTCAGAAAATTGTATCATATAGTTTCTTGAATGCTGACACAGTCCTAGGAATATAGTTAAGGGGAAGCCTAAGCTGACCCTGAAAGCAATACAGTTGCTTTCTGAAACTAGTACCCATGGCACAGATGAAGAAGGTTCTGCTTGTAATTCCCTCTGTGAGCAAAGAAGCTTTGGAGAAAGACTTGAGAAAGGAAAGGAGGGTAACTGTTCACTTTCTTAAGAATAACCCAGACAGACAGCTCCTCCTAGCTTCCCAGAAAGGCTTAGGAAATTCCAAGTTAAACACAGGCTATTAACAGGACATGAGTGCTCCCCAGTTCTGAGATACTGTGCACAACTGCCTTCTCACCTTGGGTAGCAGCAGGTTAAGCCCATCACGGAGGACAATCAGATCCTGAAAAAAGCAAAGAAAGGAACTTTGGGCCATGTCTAAAGGGCCAGACATAATGTTTGTCTCAGACAGGATACATATAATTAAAATATGCTTTGTTGACTCAAAAGTCTCTTCTTGAAACAAATGCTTTGCTTTCCTTCTTGCAACAGAAATTGCACTGAACTTGCTTATGACTGGACCATCATTGCTCCTTTTATACTATCCACAGAAAGTCATGAGTGGTAGGAGACCTGTTTCCACCAACTGCCTATCAATGATTATTTTGAGATAGTCAGGATGTCCATGGCACGACAGACTAAATCACAGTCCCAAGTGGAAAATACAGGCACTGTAAGCTAAAGACAGCAGGAGAGTATGGGGACTGTGTGTCATCTTTACTCCTTCTTTTGAGACTGAGGTACAGCTAGGTCCAAGTGTCACAAGGAAGGTGATATTACCTAAAAGCCAAACAGGCTTGCAAAGGGGTAGAGAAAAAATAATCACACAGCAGCTTCTCATACAGCAAAAGCAGTTGTGAAGTTGCAATGGCTTGAACAGCAACATATAGCAACATATACTGAGAAATTAGGCTTCAGTTTGTACTAAATTTTAGACAGGTTTTTCACAAATATTTTACAGTTCTGTAGAATGGTGGTATTTCCTTTTTCACTTAACACATTTATCCATTCCCTTGGCCACTGAAAAGCTTGTTTTACCCTGAAGTAACGCAGGGGTTCCAAGCAGCAATTGGAACCTCGTGGGCCTTGTTCTGTAAGTCAGTGAACTCCTGTCATGGTGGTGTAACTGATAATTCACAGAGTTCACATGTTTCTGCATGTGTTTGCAACTCACATCTCTTATCTCCTTGAATATTTAACATGCAAGCAGAGCTTAGGGAACAATTAGGTTCCAGACAGATCTTGCTTCATATCAAAAGAAAGAAGGCAAGAGGAGCTTTCCTTCCTAGGGCAGCTAGATCAAAGGGGAATTAACGTCAACAGTAGAATTAATAAAAATGTCTGAAAATCTATTTAATATTTTATAAAGAAAAGTTTGTAAAGAGCTATCAAATAAGCAACTGTAGCTTTGTTTTGCCCAGCTCTGCACACAGGAAACTGAAAATTCTATGTTACCGTGTTATCCCCCACGTAACAGGAAGTTGCTCCAAGGTGAATGATGGCTGCAGCTTTTGGACAGCAATGGGCGAAGGTGTGAACGTGGGCCATCACATCGTGACGCAGCTTCTTCTCCTCCTCTGCTGCCATCTTGAAGTCAATGTTGTCCAGATTTGCTTCCATCTCCTGTATCTGCTCATCTGTGATAGGAAGCCCAAGTGACTGCAAAAGGAAAACAACTTTCTATTGCCTTTTTTTTTACCAATCGAACTGAGACAGAAGATATTTAGACCAGTTACTCCCACATGACATCTCACAGAAGCGTAGCAATTTGGCATAATCAAGAGCTGTAATTGCAAATGCTTCTATTCTAGGGCTCTCCAACCTTCCAACCTTTTCCAATAGAATAGGACAGTGTTCATTCTTAGGTGTTCCTTTTGGGCTTCATACTTTCCTTAGTCAGGTAACATTCTTGTCACAAGTACAGAAAGTAAGACACATGGGAAAAAATGATATAGAGTGAGTATAGTTTAATCTTTTTTAATGAAGTTTACCCTTTGGATAAAGAAAAATCCAGCTACCGTGTGACTTAACAGCTTGTGTCAGGAAGAACTCTTTGGACCACATCTAGACCTATACAACTGTAAACAGTGGGCTTAGAACATAGGGAAAGGTACATATGTTTGTACCTTTCCAAAAGTCCTGAAGTATCTCATATCAGTCTGAATCTGAAACATTGTAAAATCAGTTATTCGATCTGGAAGCAGGAGATGAACGCTCCTACTTCATGTCCAAAAATAATTGCTAGAGCTTTTCAGTGAGCTGACTTAAAAACAAAGATAGCAAACCACGGAATTATACACTGGTATACTCTTGCACAAGCTAACTAAGATGAGAAAACCAGTCACAAGCTAACTGAGGAAAAACATCTTTTCCTGATACCGAGAATTTAAAAGTCTCACAATGAATGTGGCATTACTGCCTTTTCCAAACTAAAATGCTATTGTTCTGTGCAGTAGTAATGAGAAGTCACCAACCAGGAGGCTTCCAGGATTCAATGTGTTTCAAAAGCTGGTTCTGCTCAGAATCAAATTGACTGAAAAAATGTTTTGCAGTGGAACGTGGAACTAAAGACAGCAAGTGAAGCAGAGGTGTCCTCAAGGTCCTCATCAGATAATCAGTACCCAAAGGTATGATGCTGCAAGTGCATACATGACCATGAGTGTCCAGATAAATGAGGAAAAGCACCTGGCCCCAGACTTCTGCCTTTGTGTGCACTGATACAAACTGCCTGAAAGCACACAGGCAACTCAGCAAGCAATACACTCCTGTGCCCAGGTTAAAACCTCATGCCTTGTTCAGACCTCCACGATTCCTTGGGAAAAGCTGACCACAGTATGCAGTCGTAGAAAGAAGAAATGACCTGCAAAAAAGGGGACTAGTTGTTATAGGAATTCCTGCAAGGTAGGGTAGACAAGACAAATGATGTCCCCATCTGTCCACAAACAACATGTGAGGCCTCTTCCCTAAAAGCTTTTGCTGATATAGGCAGTACCTCAGGAAGAAAACAATCAAACGTCCTTCAAAGCTGTGTACTCAAGAAAACCAAGTAGGAAAATTATGCGAGGGAGAACATGAGGTTTTCCCCAAAGCACCATAGTCAGCGATGTGCTCTATGGACTGAGCTTGTAAGGTGTCATTCCTCCGAGACCGTTCCAACATTCTGATGTGCCGCTATGAAAGCTATGACTGTTCATCACTATCCCTAAAGGGAAGAGCAGAGCAGGCAGATGACGTGGCAAAGCTCCTGCAAATAGACTGAGAACACTGGGCTGCTCATCTATTAAAGAACACATGATAGAAAAATAATGAAATGTAAATTGGACAAAAAAAATTGACAGAGGCTATCTGTCAATTCTTAAGAGAGAAGACATTTGTATTTTACATGTGCAAAACATATTGTAACTCAGTTTGATGCTGTAAGATGTCAAAGCTACTTCTATGAGAAGGGAGACCAACATGAAATTTGTACTTGACTTTCAAATAACACTAAGGTCAAGAATTCAAGATTAAAAAGTGTTAACAGAAGTATTATAATACAAATGAATTTACACAAAAAAATAAACTAGAATTTTGGGATGGATATAAACTCACATGCTTCAGCTCTTAACCCAAACTTTGACTACTGTCAGTTGGGAAAATATTAGCTTCTTTCACTAATTACACACTTTGCTAAGTCTCCTCTTTCAAACTCCTGGTATTGCCTGCTGAAAGGAACAAAACACCCTATAGACTTTCTGTCAAATTCAGTTTCCAATGAAATATTTTTTCAGTTCTTATTTCACATTTTCCAAGTGGATTACTCGAAAATTTCTTCTATTAAGTAGGGTGAATACTGAAACCATTTGCCTGGCCCTGTGCTTTACCTAAAATTTTATCACTAAACTGCATGTCCTCTCTTACTACTTCTCTGCAACTTTGAGAAAACCTATGGTTAGATCTTCCTAATTCTAATTTACTGTAAGACAAGAGCAACTACTGCCCACAGTTCATTCATTACTTTTTGGTTTTTTTCAATGTATCCAAAAAGAAATGCTATGTATCTTCAGTAAGGATAACTGAATAAGCCACATATGCTTATCTTGAAATCAGGTGAGTACTGCAGTAAACAGTGTAGCCATAGTTCATTTATTATTTGGTGTTTGGCTTGGGTTCATTTTTTTCCCATAGAAATACTATGCATCTTCTCTAAGAAGTTTCTTCAAAAGAAACTCTTTTTATCTATAACGAGCTGATCACTGACAGAGCTAACAGGTGCTGAAAATAGCTGGCTCTTCCTCCTTTAGTCCAAGGCTGACATTTGATGACAAACTGGTCTGGAACGAGGAGAGAGATAAAAATAGTAGTCTCCCTCTTCCCACTAAGAAAAGAGAGAAGAAGTTTCAAGATCTGTCTCTACTGTCTGGGGACAAAACTCTAGGGCAGCAATGAGAGGGAAAGCAAGGCTCAAGAGACAAGGGAGCCGTGAGTTCAGGGCTTGCGAGTGGAAACCTAGAAGTCTCACACTGTTTTTTTCAAGCAGATCACTTTCTCCTATTGGGCAACTTTCATATTTTGCTCTTGAACAGAAGAAAAAGTGTTGGAATTAATATATGTTTATATTGTCATGCTTCCAGCATGCAAAGCTGCTTAAGCATGCTATTTTCATGGTATTGGCACTTCCTATGCTAGATGACATTTGCATCGATTTGTCTGCTCACTCCAGCATCTGAACTATGAGAAAAATCAAGCATGTGGTACTTCAGAAGGTGACTCCTATTTAGCACAGCTGCATAATTACACCTTCACCTTCTAAAAAAACCAGCATACTATTGATGAGGCAGCTGAATGGAGAAGGAACACGTTAATGACACTGTGCACTGTTGTCCATTCTTCAGCAAGGTGCTTCTCTGCCCTTACACTAATAGTAACAGCCAGACCTAGCGCTTGGATTGCTTCCTAACAATCCCAGTACTTCGAAACTGGAAGCTGAACTCCGCACAAAACAAATGGGCAACTCTTGAGTCCGAAAGCTAAAGCCATTCTGTCAGAAGGTGGGGTGGGTTTGTGTGGTTTTTCTTTGTGGTTTTTTGGGGCAACACATTACAGCTTTTTCACTGTCAAAAACCTGGTAAGAGTCTTCCTGCCAGTCACAAGGAATCAAGTTAGTGGATCCTCAAAACTGACTGTGTCTCTCTTAATAATCGCTGTACACGTATCCCTAATTAGGATCAAAGTCAAAGTAAGAAGGTTTAGCTTAAACTACATTTAAAAAATGTTAACTTCATAGACTCTACTAACACAACAGCTTGCAATCGTATGGACATACTCTCAGCTGCTGCTATCTAGTCATTGAATTAATACACAATACCCAGTCTTTTGTGGATTTTTTTTTTTTTTTGGCACTCAGCCTATCAGAAACATCACAAGAACTTCTGGGGTAACTGTTCGGTCCTCTTTGGCCAAAAGTAAACTTATCTCAGAAATAAGAGCTATCTAAAACCAACTGGCTGCAGATGTAGGGGGTGGTTCAGTTGGCATGGACTGACAGCCATCGGATTGAACAGGAGAGAGGACCTCACCCGTCACACCTCCTGAAAAGCAAACACCCGAGTGCTTCAGAAGGACAATGATGTTTGCTCAAAGGCAATCCCTCACCAAAAACTGCTTAGCAGAGCTTTCACAAAACTAATTTCACAAGGGCAAAAGTGCAAGGGGGAGCATATGAGACGAGAAGAGGCGATTTGCTGAGGGGCGATAAGTGCGTGGAGGATTGTGTACAGACAGTTGGGTAACCCTGACCCCCCACCCCCTGCGTCCCTTTCCCCCCCCCAAACACGCGAAGGGGCTCCTAAAAGTTGTTCTGGTCAGTCTTCCCGCGCTCGGTCTCGTTTCCCGAGGGCAGCTCCGGGAAGGCACGGTTCCCAGCCCTCCTCTGCCAGAGCCCTGAAGGGAAACGGGACGCGAAGAAGCCCCGACACCACGCTCCCCCCTCCCCAGGCCGCTCTGCCCTCAGCGCCCCGTCCCGCCGTTACCTTCTCAGCCTGGGCGAGGTAGAGCCAGAGGCGGCGCCAGGTGCCGAACTTCTTCCTCTCGCTGAAGTTGTAGCCCATCTCGGCGCTGGCGTACCGCGACACCAGCGGGGAGCGGTATCGCGCCATCACGTCCTCCTCCTCTCCGGGGGCCGCCATGGCAGCGCCTGCGGCACAGGTCGATCGCGGGCACCAGGCAGAGCCCCCGGGCAGCAGCGGATAAGGGCGGGCGGCGGCCCCGCCCCGCGGCCCTGAGGCGGCCCCGCCCCCGCCGCCATGGCGGGCCCGGCTCGGTCGCTCGGCGCCCCCTGGCGCTTGGAGGCCGCCGCGCCGTGAGGGGCCCCGAGATGGCCGCGGCTGAGGGACACGCGCAGGGGACACAAAACGTGCAGAAAATACGAGCTTTAAATGCTTAGCAGCCAAACACATTTATTAGTCTTTTTTTTTTTTTCCAGGAACCCAAAAATAGTTTGTAGTTATAATGTAAGCAACTGAGTTGCACATAATACAATCATATCTTTCAAAAAAAAAATTAAAATAAAAACGAAAAAAGCTGTTTAAAAGCCCAAAAAAAAACCTTCAGAAAACTTATATAAGTATTACACCATCTCTCAGTTTCAATGAAATGACGACGACTTAATTCCTTATTACTCTTAACTTGTCACACTCCAATAAAACATCACCCTTTTTTTTCTTTTCTTTTTTTTTTTTTCTAAATCCAGCATGAGAAATACAGTACCTGCTATGGCAAAAATACACAAAAAATGCAACATTTCAGCTTATTTGTACATTAGTAGAGTTTAAACATCTTATTGGTTTTTTTTCTTTTTAAGTGAACCAGTGATCTTAAGTACCACTATACTAAAAGTAAAATAAAAATATAGAAAAGGAGGAAAAGGGGGGCAGCCAGCCATACAAGAGCACCTTCTAAAGTGCTGAGTTTCTGTGTCCATGGAAAACCCTTAGGAAGTTTAAACATGTCTTGAGAATGTGGGATGGAAATTAAGATGAAACCTGGATATGCAAGGCATTGTGTCATCTCCTCTACATTCTCCCCATTTGTCCTGTAATTTTCTTTACTGCACACTACAGTAGGAGGGGGGGAAACCAGAACTAAGGTGAGAGTTTAGTAAAGAAAGCCATTTCAAGTATAAGAAAAAAAATAAACACTTACAGGTAACTTGCAAATAGCATCAATATACACACAGCCACTATTTTTATTATTACAATGTCTGCTTCTGGGGGACAGTGTTTCAGGCAAGAGGACTTTAGCTGTACCTTCCTGTTACCTATTTATGTGCAAAGTAGAAAAGCTGCCTTTTCTAATCCAGCCATATTGGACATCGTTGATTTTCTGTTCTGCCACTTCATTCCTCCATTTAGTAAGGACAGAGGAGGGTGGCATTATTTTACCAAGAAGACTAGATGAAATGAATCTATTTCTCCATTTCCCTTCCAGACACACCCTTCTCTCATTACTTGTTCACAATGAAGAGAAACTCTCTAAACTCCTGATGCCCACCAGTAGCCAGTTTCCTGAACAGGTAGAAGGCATTTACCTTTGTAAACATAATCCCTTATGTTTGTGGAACTCAAAGCAGCATCTCGTATCTCCAGCCAAGTGGTGGAGATGAAAATAGATCAGAACGTTCCCCTGTCACTGCTTCTCCTCCTCTCCTTCCCTCCCCCGTCCCCAGAAAGATTAGATTTGGTTACTTTTGTTAGAAGGTGGGGGTTTTTTGGTTCTTTGGGGAAAACACTTAGCATTTCACTCTGTCAAATGAAGTAAACATTACAGAATTCATACTGCTGTTCGTTCTGCTTTCTAGATGAGAAAGAAAAAGCACTGTGCATCAGATGTTCTGCGTGTTTTTGAGCAGGTGTGGCAAAAATCTAAGATACAGATGTGTGTAAATCCCACAGATGCACATGCATCATTTCAGCTTCTTTCTCTGCAGAATCACTATTTACACTTCATCTTGATTACTGGCAGAGACGGAGAGGGTGGCACAGGGCAACAATGGAGACATGTTCCTAAGGCCACGGGGAGAAATGCAGGACAGAGAGGACCAGGGAGTGTCAGACAGAAAGGTTGCAGGTATAGAAACCATATTCTTGGTATATCAAATGCCAAATTCCAAAAGGCATGGGCTCATATGCACATCCCTGAGACGCACATCCAAGAAAGAAGAAGCAGTGACCACATGATTGAGAGGGGAGAAAGCAGCAGAGGTTCCCTGACAGCTGTGGGATTTACCCAATGAAGACCTCTTCCCCCACCACTCTCCCAGAGACATTCTAGGAGAGCTGTAAGGCATATACACAAGCAGCATCTACTATCATTCCCTCTGTTCCTACGTTTTATTGGCAGGTGATGGCTTCTGTATATTGTGGTCAAGAAGAGACACTGCATTTGAAGTGTGACTGGTAACACACTGAAATTAACTCAGGGAAGTAAACAGAAAGCTACTCTGCCCTTTATCCCTGGAGCAGCAGCGCAAAGGAGCAAGGTTCTTCATCTTACAGTCCCCTGTCTGAAACTACACCCACCACCTCCCCTTCATGATGGCAGGATACTTGAAAGATGACATTACCAAAAATGCTATTTAATAGCAGGGAAAAGTACACAAACTTATTCTGATTTGGTGATCTGGTGAAAGAAGCAGCAAGCTTAAAGTACTTCAGTTTTGAAGCTTATAGTCATGTGACCTGTAGCAACACTGGCACAACTATATAAAAAAGAGCAGTAGAAGGAAATAGGCATAAAGAAGGAGGAGTTTGAGTAACTGAATCTCCATCAACTTCCATAATTTAGGATCTGAGTGTTTGATGGCTTTAACAATTAAGAGAAAAAAGGGTTATCTCCCTCCGCACAAGCAAACAACGTGAAAAGAACAAGCAAAATTTGCTGTGAAAACCTCATAATACTTCTATCATGCTTTTTTCTTTAAAGCACTTTACAAACATTACTAGTTGATCCTCACAAAACCCCTGTGAGGTAGGTAAGTATTATTAACAACCCCGCTTTACAGATGAAAAAACAAAGGCAAAGTAGTTAAATGATTTGCCCAAGGCAAGGGAAGAGTAATGGCCAATGTTAGAATTCAGGAGTTCCAGGCTTCAAGTCCTGTGCTCTAAACCACAAGTTCAAACATCCTTTTTAGAAAGGAGATAACAGATGGAAATAAAAGTCCAACAAGTATAGAAGAAAAGGTAAGATTACAAAGGTTACATTAGAAGGAAGTGTACCACGAGGTATCTTAGTGAGTGATTTTAAACTTCAGATTTTTTTTTCCTTTTGTGTTTTTTTTTTTTAAAGGCAATCTGACAGAGTGGAACCCTGATAAGATCACATCTGCAAGGCAGACACAGATGCGAGAGGGATCATCAAGTCTATTACTTATTACAGTACTGTGAATGTCAACAAAAATAACATTGCTGCATGAAAACACTGAATACAGGCAGATTAATCTGTTTATGATATTACATCTAAGATAATGCCAAGGATAATGCAGGTACCATGGTTCACCATGGACAAAGGAAAAAGTCAAGTCAAAAGGTCCCTATTACAATAACAGAGAGGGCAATGAGATCTGCATTTTTCTGAGGAGACTGCTCCTGGAAACTCAGCAAGCTTCAAGGAACATACATAATCCACAATGAGTGCATTTTGGAGACATGAGGAGGTAAATCCTTTTTTATGACCATTATGACATCACCTCTTAGTAAAAACGGGATAACTTCTTTTAAATAGAGAGGACCTGGTCTACATGTCAATCTACTTTCCCTAGAATTTCACACACTGCCAACATTAATGCTAAGTCACTAGCAGTAACATCAGACAACAAAGCACTGGTAGCTACTGATGTTGAAAAAATGCAGTCCTCATAGTCGGGCTTTGATCAGCACTAGAAAGTAAGTACCATCTCCGCCATTTTGTCCACAGCTGTGCCGTCACTGTATGAGCTGTGCCAGAAACAGCAGCAAAGAAAACTTTAGGGAGAAGGAAGTGTAGATATCAAGGACCAGCTACGTTCTAATTCTCCTGGAAGAGCACGAGGACTGCTGTGATGGAAAACTAGCAGTAAATCGAAAAAAGACAGTGCCCATGGCACCATGTTTCCTGAGCTTAGCAAGGGCCAGAACACAGGAGGCGGTAGATAGTTCCCCAGGTAGAGCTGGTGTCCCATTCACCCTTTCGGCCCTGGGTTAACACTGCGTGGCAAGAATTCACATCCCTGTGCAAGGCTGAGAGCTGATATTGTTTTGCGCTCAACGTTAGTTTTTCACATCTCTGCTCAGTTACCTATTGGCCAATGTCTGACAAAGAGAGGTTCTTATCAATTCCTTATTTCAAAGTCATCACCTCCCCACTTCCCCAAACTATAATGGATATACCATGGACACAGAAACTCCTGAACAGTTTAGCAAAGTATCTTTGTCCCCTACACCCCCTTTGCAGAATGCATAGTTTACAATTCACTTACAAAATAAAGAAGCAATGCTGACCACATATGGGACCTTTTTTTTTTTTTTGAAAAAAGAACAAACAACCTCTTCTTAAGTTCAGTATCAAAATTCACATTTGCATAATAATACATTTCAAGGCCATTAGAGAGGAATGAGAGCGAAGCAAAGAAAACTGCAGAGTCTCTCCTCTCTTTGTCTTCCTGAATAGAGCTGAGGGATCCCACTGGAGTTTCTTTTCAGGGTGGGAATTAGGAAGGGCTACAACAACAGCTCTTGATCTTGCACACCTCGTGTTTTGGGTGGGACGAAGAGGTGAATTATTAGAGAAAAAAAAACAAATGGAAGGAGACACTGCAGATTCCCATGTTTAGCTACAAACAGCTTTGAAGAAACAAAAAATTACTTCAGATTTTTTTCCTTTTAAACACTTCTACCTCACCATTTCAAAAACTCTTTTTTTTTTCTTCTTGTGTAATACCCTGTTCATTTAAATGGCAACATTAAGTGTGCTGGAAGTTGAAGGTTGAAAAAAAAACTTTTCCTGTTTTGCTTATCAGGACTCGGGCAGAGAGGGTAAAAGTGTGCCTGCACCCACTATTTAACAGAAGCTACAAAACATCATCTTCTCTACATGTATAAATTTGTCTCAAACATCACTGTGTTTCAATTCTCCAGTGCTTACAAAAAAACAAAGCTACACACACTCACACTCATGCACACAAACATAAAGAGAAGCCACAAAACACATATACAAACTCAACCTGCAACGGCAGACTAGCCTAAAACTATCAACAGCTTCTGTGCATCACATGACATCCCTTTGCACCCCCCACCCCAATCTCTACCACATATGAATACGTATTGTGCAGTGTAGAGACCAGCCCAAAGATGATGCTTGTCAAAAGGGACCAGTGGGCTGCAATCTCGATGTCTGACCTCTTGAAAGAATAAATTGACCATTGTCTCCCCTCCAGCCCAAGTGGTCTCCTCAATTAGACAGTCACTATACTCACAAAGGCACATTCATAAATACCACATTTAACTTACTGCTTGTAAAAACATAGGAGGAAAATGTTAAGCGCTTATACCCCGACCCATTCCTACTGACCCAGCAAGAAGTATCACAATAATGTATCACTTGGTGAGACCTTACTCCACCTTTAGAAGGTACATAATAAAGAAGTCTTCCAACACCTCTTTTAATTTTTTTTTTTGCATAAATGAATGCTTTTTTTGTTTTTGGCTTACATATTTTGGAATACAGCACACTCACTATAAAGCTCTGTTGTAAGGCTACCCCCTAAAGTAAGGCTGTTCTACCTTGGCTTGCATTTTCACTTCATTTTGCTTCTTCTCCACACGTTCCCAAAACAAAACAAAAAACCCCACACAAGCGCCTTATATAGAAAGGGTAAGCCATATCTGGCAGGGAGAGGGAGGGGAAAGAAAGCACGTAATATCATAACCATGTCACTAAAACAGCTATTCTAACAAGCTGTGCAACCTGCTCAACAGTAAATGATAAAGAAAATGTTCACTTCTGGTTGGTTGTGTTTCATCTGAAACAGGAGGAGCTTCCACTTTCTCTCAATTAAAAAAAGCCCCAAACTAAAAAAAATGAGGAAGTTAGTTCTGCGAATGTAACAACACACGCCAATACCCAAGAAGAGGCATTTCTTGCCAGGCAGTGCCTCCTTGTATTGCGCATTCATGCAAAATTCTCCAGTCTCTTCCCCTCCACCCACCACAGTCAAGAATGTTTGCTGCAAAAATACTTAAATACTTAACGCTGGCTGGCACAATGCATTCTTCCCTTTTTTTTTTTATTTTTTCTTTTTCCCTGGAGTGCTCTGTATTAATTTACAGAAAGGCTGTCAGAGTCAAGTCAAAAAACTCCCTTTCTCGCTACAAAGTTAACAGGAACCCTAACACTGTTGCATGTTACCAGTCTCAACTGTCACACATACAGGGCAAAAATGGCTCTTTTGCAGAGGGCACTTGATTTGCTAGAAGCTTGCTTATATAGCACAGGACTCTGGGAGACTTCTAGAGAAAAGCTTTCCTGCATAGCTTGATGAAAAGCAACACGCAAGCAAACCATGGATGCAAACGGTTGTTGTCTGCTGCGTGCCACAGATGAAACGGCATCTATTGTAGCCTGATAAGTTTTAAAAATAGGCTCCAAACCACCAGGAGCTGTGGTGCTTTTTGTAGCACAGATGAAACCTTAAATCACTTTTCATATAAGCATTAGAAGCTATAGTTACTACATCACAAAGTTTAAAGTCACTAACACCACAGAATAGAGAGCTATATTTTAAACAGGACCCTGACTCAGTTTTAACAGCAATGTAGACAGACCCTTGAAGTAGGCAAAGCTCTGCTTTGTGAGTCATCACAAAATGGACCTGCTTTCTATTATCTACTGCAGGGGAAACTTTGGTAAAATTCAGCAACACTGGTATTTACAGTGATGGGACACTTAGGCAAAACATTATGAAGGACATGAACTAGCAAGGCTGCTAAAAGTCTCCAGTTCAGCTCCTACTGTATAATCCAACCAACAGCTCAGCTACAGCATAATTGTTGCTCTGTGTTTTAGGTTTGGATGTGAATTCAGGACAACAGGGAAAAACAGCTCTGTCTACATTGGGAAACTTCACATACTTCTTCCCATTACTGTTAACATCCTTCTGCCACAGGTGGAAGCCTAGTACTGGAGGTCAGGGGAAAGAAACAGTGTGGGTTTTAGATATCTGTCTTTCGATCACAGTGGGAATGACTGATATGACCTAACAGTATCAGTTCCTACAACTGCAAAATAGCGGCAAATAAACTACAGAACTGAAATGATATTTTGTGCAAAATCAATTCAGACAAACCAACAGATTCTGTGTATGTTGCTTCACATTCAGGACCAAAGTTGCATTTTAACAGCATTTGTTTGTTGGTTTGCTTTTTTTTTCAGAATTAATTTCAACGTAGTTATCTTGGTATTACCTTCCTGCCCACAAAGCATGCATGCATATTTACAATTAAGAAAGCTGCTTCTGTTAAGGGAACCTTACATCTTTAGAAAGAAAAACCTATCTTTTACTCAATCAGGACTCGTACCCTGAGATGCTAACCATCCTCCACAAAACCTGCATTTCAATCCACTTGAGAAACCTGGATACTAAAGTCACGTGATTTACAGCGAATGTGATATATGCAACACATATGTTTGCTGTACTGGAAATACAACAGGTCCTCATTTGCTACCTTGGCCCTGATCCAGCTAAGGTTTATTTATACCAAGAGCCCTTACTCGAGCAGTATGCATTTAAGGTCAGTAGGACTAATTCACACGAGGATCACTCCTGATTTCCCGGACCAGACTTGGTCAAATTTGGGTACCTCAGATACACAAACAGCGCTCCTCTTAAAGTCAACAGGAAAACAATATGCGCAAACAGAATCAGAAACCTAAGAGTTAAACATAATAAAGAATGAATGAACCAAAAAACTAACCAAACCAAGAAAAAACCCTGCAGTACTATGTGGATACATATTTAGATAAACTGGAATATGTGGCAACATTTTTAGGAGAAAAAATACGGCAAAAGTTTTAAGGAATAAATGCTTAGAAATTTCATGGTGGGGAAAAAAAAAAAAAGAGACCAACTTAATATAAATGTTTAATTGTTATTTAATCTTTGAGGTGGTTATACCACCCAGTTTGTTGAAAATATCCTGTTTATATTGTAGAGGTAAAAACATACTTGGCTTAACATTCTTGTTCATTACACAAGCCACTTAATGTGAAGCACAATAAAAAAACTTGTAAGAAAAACCTGACACCCTGTGATTGTAAAAAAACCCCAAACCAACAAAAAACCCACTCTCATGACTGCTGAGCATGTGTCCAGGCAGAAACATAAAAACACTGGGAAAAGATGGCAATTCTTCCAAAGTAAATGTCAGAGGTCTCAACACAGGTTTCTGAGCTGTACCCTCCTTTTTTTTTTTCCCTTCCCCCTCGCTAGACTTTTTTTTAGCAGTTGTCACTGCTAAAATGAAATCCTTAAATGGAGCAAAAAATTATCAAACATTAAAAAACTCTCAGCTTGATAGACATTGAAGGGTAGGGTAAGCAAAGTGGCTGGATTTTCATCTGGAAGGAGATGCCCATAGTCTATTCCAAGTTGTGCTTTCCCCAGCCTCTTTTCCCTACCTTCCCAATATGTTTAAACAAGACATTGCCACTGATTCCCTCCCTGGAACAGTTTTGTAAAAGCCCAAAAGTACCCTACCATCAATTCCTGCTGACTTTTTGCTGTTATGAGCTCAAATGGTAGCAGAATTTTTACAACATTAAGCAATGGTTGTCCCCAGCAGACAAGTTCGGTTAGCAGAATGCTCAGACAGCACTTGTAATAGCATGGTTAGGAGTGCCATGACTAAGCCATACAAATCTGTCAACTGTAGCTGGAAAAGCAAGGTTAATGTTACTTTAACAATTTAGGGAAACTGTCACTGAGGAGACCGTCACTAAGGCTTACAGGACTGCACATGTAGGAAAGGAGGAGCAGACTGTTGTACTACAATAGGTTTGGACCCAGCAGACTGCTGAAACTCCAGACTGTCAACCCTTCAGCACTCAGTCACAACCCACTTCCAAGTGAATGTCAAGTCTGTTGGCTTTTTTTTTGATTAAATTCTATGGTTTCTTTTGTTTTAGGACACTGCTGATTTGATAAAACACAGCTCTGGCAAAGCACTCAAATTCTCTCCGTAAAACAAACAAAAAAATAAAATCCCAAAGTTCCTAAGTAAACCCGCCTTCTACTGGCCCATGACAGGATTTTAAAGCACATTATTATTACTACTGATGCATTATTTTCAATAGACTCACATGCACACGCAGCACAACATGAAAACACTGGGCAACTGCTATGAAAAAGAATTTGGCATCTGATTTCTTTAATAATAAAATCTCAATTACTACTAAGTAACTCATTGCACAACATGCTTATGCAGCATGCTCTTTTTCCTTAAGAAGGGGTACATCTATTTCCATGAAGTGGCTATACTGCCTCACTTTGCCTCCTCTTCCCTCCCTTCCCCTACTGTAGGGCATGTGGGTGCATGTAAAAAGGCACTAGCGCGGTTTTTGTGGTTTGAGCCTGGCCGTTTCAGGCGCAGTAAGCCCCTGACCCTTAGAGCTGGGAGACAGAAGTTGGCCATCCCAACGCTGAACTCTGAAGTTCAAGACTGTAAGCCCTGACAGCCAGCAGCAACAGGGTGAACAGAGGAGTTTAACAGGTATTTCCCTCATATAAAATAAAACAAAGACTGGGAGGAGGGGTGGGTGAGGAAAAGCAAGCAGCAGATCTCCAAGTGTGGAATAAAACTGACCAAATAGCTGAAAACAGCAAAGTTGATTTCCATTGTACATTGTACTGGAGTTTTTCATATTTTTTTTTCTGTACTGAAAAAGGCAGGATAATAAACCTACTTCATTACTCAGTATTCTGTCAGCACTGGTTTTCTTTAGCACTACTTAGAAGTGGTTCAAAGAAGCACCATCATGTATTTCCTGCTGGTCCTCCTAACTGAGGACCCTTTCAGTTAAACTATACTGCATTTTAATAAGGTTTATAGTTTCACTTTGCTTTTAAAAAAGGTGCTTAAAGAGTATTTTTGTTTAGTTTCAATCAAGAGGGAACAGTAGATTTCCATTCACACACTTCTCCATGCAACTGCACACGTCTGCATGAGTAATAAAGCACTATAATGATAACCCTTCTTCTCCCACAACTTGTTTAAGATTGCAATGAATTCCTGTTGCTGATATTGAGAAGTTTTCTTAATGTACTTTAATTTAGAAAGTCTTTAAAATTCTTGATCCCTCGCTTGACAGTAACATTTGGAGATTTTTTCTTTTTCTTTTTTTCTTTTTATTTTTTTTTTTAGCATTTTTCTTTTAAAGTAAAAACTTTCAAACATTTTGAAGATTCAGGAACTTGTAAAAGTTTATCAACAAGAAACAGCCATCTATCTAGGATAAGGTTAAATAAACCATCTTCAAAAAACTGGCTTCCTACCCTAGAATTCCTGAGAATGCTTGCAAATTTAAAGCAGGAAAATAAAATGTTAAAATAAAAACAAAAACACTGTTAAATGCTCCCAGAGTTAGTCTTCATCTAAAATATATATATGCACTTTTTGGTCTTTTTTTTTTTTTTTTGTACGTTTTAATTTTTTTCCCTTTAAGCTTACAATGGAAGAACAATTTAGCTTTTCTTTTTAAATATTTCAAATCCCTCATTATGTCTTGTAAACAAGAGGGGCTCTAGCACCCGGCTTTCACCGAAGTATCGCAATGAACTCAACTAGCCCAAAGTGCAGGAAAAGGGACCTTAGGGCAGGTTGGGAGAGAGAAGTGAGGGTGGAACACAGCAATGAACCAGCATGTACAGCAAAATCATGTGACAGAACAGATACTGGCTTGCTCAGGCCAAAGGTGCTTCACTAGGAAGTACTGCTGGCACAGGACTTTTAAGAACCTGCTCTGTGTGTCCGAGCGTGGCTGGTCTTCGAGCAGAGACTAGAAACAAAGCTTTATGGATGTCTGCACGCAGGGGCCACTGGCTAGATAGCAGGAGTTGAAAGAGAGCACTTCATTTCTTTGTGCATGGTGGGATAGATGAAGGAGTCATGATAGGAAAGTATATTCCAAAGGGGCCAGAGTATGCTGCACACTCCAGTTTACTAAACAAATACAAACCTACTCGTACTTTTTTACCATGTAACACTTTGCATACAAATCTACAGGCATGTGTATATGCAGCATTTCCCTCAGTCAGTCTTCCTTGTGACATTGGGTTTACATAGAAAGGGCGAATTAAAACAGCCACGTAATTCCCTAGCCCTTCCCTCCCACCCCCAGCACACAGGCACACACACAGGCACACATACACGCACACCCCCACTCCATTACTTGCATCTGCTTTGCCTTCTCCCCACCAAACCCACATGTAGAGTTAAACGTATCAGACACGGTCATATCCTTCAATGAAAACGCTTAAGAAACAGACTCCCCTATCCTCCCTGCTCCATCAGGTAATAAAGCCCAAGCACTGCTACCTCTGAGGGCTGGAATGGACAGGTATATGCTGGTACAGAATGTCGGCACTTTGTTAGACAGTATAAACGGCCAGACAATGCCACATGGAGTCCTAGCACTTATGGAAAAAGTACCGGCATCTCTCTTCCCTCTTCTCCTGGCCCCACCCCCATAAAAGACTTTCTGCTTCATGTCCAGGGATGTGCCTTCAAGTCTGCTACAACTCTTTTCACAACAACAGGTCTTAAAAAGTTTTGTTCCCAGAGCACACACGCACGCACACACTGGCTATCACTGTGGATTATAGGTCACCCCTATCCTGCCCAGAGTACTACTACACTGATGCTAAAAAACCCCAAACCTTTCCTTAAATACAGAAATTAAAAAGCAACAGTACAGAAAAAGTAAAAACAAAAAAAAAAACAAAAAGGTGCAATACTTTTAAAAAAAAAAGTCTTTGCTAGTTATATACTCCCTAAGCAAAACCACATACACAGGAAAAAACACAACACAGAGAAACAAAAGGAAACCTTTGAAGTACACACTGGTTTAAGAACATTCGTAAGTAAACGTTTCTGTCAGTGATGGTCTGGCGCTGTAATGACACCGAGGCCTGGCACAGGTAACGCTCACCATGAAGGACGCAGGAAGGAGTCAGCTGCATGTGCTTTCAGGAGATGAGGCAGGCCGGCCAGCAGTCTGCTGACACGATTTAGTTTTCTGTCAGTTTTAATACAAGCAGTAAATCAACTGAAAGGCTAATTTGGTTGGGCTGGACTTTCAAGCATTTGATGGATTCCTCTAAAATGAATATGGGTGCTTATTCAGGTTTGGGGGAGAAAAGAGAAACACTCATTGTTTTTAAAGGTACTGAAGCTTGCAAGAGACTGAATAAGAACATTTGTCTTAGCTGCACAAAAAATGGCAATGTCTTCTTTCCTCCTCTTTTCCCCTTGTTGGAAGAAATAAATGGCTTGCATTATATAACAAACATTCTAGGGTTCATTCAGTACAAAACCCCCACATGCAGACATAAATAAAGACACTGCTACTCAAAAGACAACATTGTCTCCCCTCTCACCAAATCCTTTGGATATGGCAGTGTTCTGCTCTACCACAGGGTTAGAACAAGGGCTAGGAAGCAACTATCCACTCTGTATGATCTGCAGACTTGAGATAGCACCCTGCTAAAATGAATTTAAAAAAACCTACCAACAAATTTTAATCCAGCCCAACTGGATTCTGCTTCAGCCACAGGGACTCCACCATGCCTGTCTTGTTTTCAGAATCAAGACATGCAGATGGCCAGCCAGCCCGTAGACCATCAGCAATGCAGCGTTTCAAGATTATATATATATAGAGAGAAAAAAATGCACACACACAAACATGTGCACACGCACTCACACAGAAACAAGCACACGTGGGCAGTTACATGTGCCAGAACACACTGGTACTTATGAACCAGCCAATCACAAAGTGTTGGTTTTTTGTTTTGTTTGTTTGTTTTTTTTCTGTTTTGTTTTTTTTGTGGGTTTTTAAATTTTTTTATTTTTTTTAGGCTTTTTTTTAGGTTTTTTTTGTTTTTAAAGTGAGGCTCCGTCAAGTCTTCCCCTCCCCCCCATTTCTCTCTTGAACCCCTCCCCTACCCCAACCCAACATGGTAGACCTAAGGACGGAAACACACCCAGTGCAAACAAAGTTAAAAAGCTATTTTTTCAGTATATATGTTTCTTAGCAACAACTTCCGTATAACATGAAAAAGTGAAAAACTAGAAACTAATTTTTTTAATTTTTTCTGTTTAAATTTAAATGGTATGTGTACTTGCTTCACATTGTCTTTCTACGTTGGCGTTCACGATTCAAGTATTTCAAGAGTGATATGTTCTCTTTTTTGGATTCATATTCCAAACGAAAAAACTGAAGTTATATAAGGGAGGCAACTATGTGCTCAGACAGTCTGTCAATGACCCACCTTTTTTTTCTTTCTCCATTTTCTTTTTTCCTTTTATAAATGTATTTATTGCAAGTTGAAAAAAACGAAAAGGTCAAGTTAGTGCTGCTGCTGTTCCAAAAAAGGTCACGAGGTCAGAGTTGAAAGTTCTAAGTTCAGATTGAATCCGACCCTCCTCCCAGAAGGTCTCCAGGTAGTAAGGGAGCAGGGCTGCCCATTCTGTGTGGATCCTCTACGCTTGGGACCCCCCACAAGCTTGAAGAATAGTTTGGGGGCCCCCACAATGAAGCGCCAGTGAGATCACCCCCACTGCTGCCACCGCCGCCACCACTGCTCCACTGCCCAAGCCCTGTTGACCCACCAAAGAGATTCAAAGCAGGTCCAACTGGATCTGTCTGGTTCTGTCCTGTCTCCAGGGATTGCCAGCCTGCTGCGGGTGCACTCGGGGTTGCTGCAGGTGTAGGGGGCTGAGCTTGTGCCAGAAAGCGACTAACCTCTTCATCTGTGGCAAACTCAGCCAGGATGGTAGTGTTTCCCAACACACACCTAAAAGACAAGATACATGCAAGTAAAAAAATTAGAGCCAGAAGCTAAGGGTAAGGGATTCAGAAGCACAGGAACAGTACTATTAGGTGCCCAAACCAAAGGAAATATCGGTTACATTGCTATAATTGAATGAACATGGAAAGCTTCAGCTGTTCTTGACAGTGAAACTGACCCTAAACACAAGAACTTTGCATTTTATATGGGGAAAACCCCCCCCCACAAAAACTCCAACCCCCTGGCCCAACACTCAGTTATGCCTGCAACAAATCCTTTCTAAATTTAAACTAAGGTCCTGAACATGAACACCAGGAGCAATAAAAGTGCCTAAGTGTAGGCAAAATGGTTAATGCACATATGCCCCCTTTCAAACAGAACAGAGGAAGAACAGGTTTTAAATGTAGGAGATTAGTATAGTTCAAAAGTTTTCACTGAGTTTAGGGGCTTACACCATACCCCCCCACACTGCCTCCCCTAAGATTTTGTCTCAAAACCTCACTTACATGTGCAGTGCAGTCTGGGCCTTGGCCGCCTCCTGTTTGGTGTTATATCGGATAAGGGCGGTGCCCTGGGTCAGGTTCAGATGGAATGTCAGCAGTGGGCCATGCTGCATGCAGATCGTCCTCAAGGTTGACCCATCAATCTGAGGAAAAATAGCCAAGATAAAACAGATGTTTGTAACTATTTCTCCAAATGTACTTCAGTCCTAGCTTCATCCCAGTAATTAAAAGATATTCTGCTCTCAGAAAGGAAAACAGGTGAAAGCGGTGGGAAGTAAGCAAAGGTGACAGAAGTTAATTTTCAAACAGGAACTGGTATGCCTTGACTTCTCATGATCAGATGGAGTTTGCTTTAGGGAATAATCTGACTTATTCCCATTCACTTGTAGCCTGAGTCCAATGTTACCCTCTCTCACCGAGTTTCTTACACTGTCACTATCCTTCCGCTGACAATTTTTCCAGTAATTATATACAACTTGTACTTAACCATCACCTTCAGCCATCAGAATTTTACCAAAGGAACCAGAGTGCCTCAGTCTCCAGCTCTCTGATTTCAGCAAAATTTAGATAAACATGAAAGGTTTTTGAAAAACTGGAAATATCTCTACAGTTAACTTTTTAAAAATTTATTTTAGTGCTTCTTTGTCTTTATGGGTTAAGAAACAGTAAGTGACAGAAACAGTGATATTCCTGCCAAACCCACCAATGTTCATTCCTCCTGAACTAATGTTTTCACAGAAGTTGCTGCCTACATTCCTTCTGCAGCAGCAACAACTTGTTACTTACCTCCGGTAATACCTGCTCTCCCAGGTGTTCTGTACAGATAGATTCCATTCCTGGTGTGCCACAGTAATATGCACACAGGAAAGGGATCTGTATGTGCAAATACTTAAGGAAGTGCTAATTTCTTCCTTCTCTCTTTCCTCCCTATTATATAATACTTCAAATGAGGGAAAAGGAAGTTGTGTGTGGGTACAAATATGGTCAAAGTTAAAACAGAGAACCTTGAAATGACGATACTGTTCCTTCCAACCCTAGCCATTCCACAAGTCTATGAATCCACCCTAACCTTTGCGCTTCCTCCTCTATGGTGTACTGACCTGCAACGAGTAGAGAATCTGTTATGAAAAGAGACAATTATAATATGTTTCTGTCTCTTTCCTACTAACTTAAACGCCTCCAAAACATATTCTTCATTCATTAAATAATTCCTAAAGCAGTATTAAACTCTCTTGCACAAGCCAGACTTAGAACTGTGTCTTCCGTTTCCTTCACATCAAGGAAAACAGTGTTTTTTATGAAAGGAGCACAGTTCACCATTTTGGGTGATCTGAAGGAGACTTTAGTTTTATCTTTCACATCAATCTTTTCTTAGACTGTAGAAGCACAATAAATTACCTTGCTGAACAGGGGACTCTGTCTAGACCTTGAGGTTCTCCTGATAATCACAAAGGCTTTTCCCAGCCCTTGAATTCAGGACTAATTGGGAATGCTGAAATCAGGATCTCCACAGAACTCATTTTGAATGGAAGCAAGCTCTGAGAATACTTGCAGAAATAACCTAACTAGACTGGTTTTGGCAGGAGTGTTGGAAAAATTCTGTGGTTTCACTATGGAAACACTAAAGTGAAAACTGGCAGTTACACCAACTTTCTTACTGACAACATCCCAAAGAACAGCTATAAACCATTCCACATTATAGTCACGCAACTTACCCTCACTTCTAAGAAAAAAACTTTCTGTTCCAATAATGTTTTGTAACTCTTAAGTAAAGAAATATTTTAACAGTCACGTAGCAAAACCTGAACATCCTAAAGTTAGCTGAAGAGATTACAATATAGAAACACGTTACATATCTTGACAAATCTGATTTTGCCAGATTTTACTCAAAGAGAAACAACTGAAGAATTCACAAATCCTTGGTAAAGCAAACAAGTTTCCAGAAACAACCACAGAAAATACCTGTGGAGTGAGATTGTGAAGAACCAGCCAGTAGCTAGGACGAACTGAGCCACCATCACTCCAAGTAGATGCTGCAAATTATAAGACAGAGCAATGAAGACAGATTTGATACAAAGAAAAACCATCTTTCTTTACAGTTAGGTCTTTCAGTCTCAGAAAAATTCAGTGTTATCAGTCCTGTTAACACACGAAAGCCTAATCTTCAGTCCTGAAAACAAAACTACACCGTTCCTCACATTTGACATCAAGATTCATTTTACTAGAGTTACTTGGAAGAGTTTCCCACCCACAGCAAGCATCTAGTCTTGAAAGACCCCATGTAGTAGGTATTCTCTCCTAGCAGCTCTCAGCCCTCTTCACTCATTCCCTGCAGCAGGACCTGAGATTCTATCCCCCACCCACCCCAGTTACTGAGAGCAAATTTCCATTTTAAAAAGGAACTTTTTTCCTTTTACCAGACAACTACAACTTTCTTTCCTCCAAATCATTAGTGCTGTGAGACATACACTCCTCAGGTCTGATTAACGGTGCTATCAGTTGATTCTCCTCACCAGAGCCAAGCCTTGAGTCCTGTGCCCCCCAGCCCCTGACCGATCGGGGTGCTGTGCTGTTCCATGGAGATGATGGTTTAGGGTTGGTCAGGCCAGGAGGTGGGCGGGGCAGCCCTGTAGTGTTCCTTGAGGAAATATGGTTTTTCCACATCTTGTTGGAGAGATGAGTGGGATTGTGTCCTATGGGATCTGGGGACCACGTTGATTTGTAATCACTGAATTTTGCTAGAAGATTAAAGAAATTGTATGTGTTAGAGAAACTGCTGAGATTAAATAACTGTCCTATCACAGTAAACCTTTTGACCACATTTGTATCAGCGACAAGCATGAAGCACAGAACCATACAGCAGTTAATTCACCATACTGAAAAACCACATGCTACAAGTAAGTCAATCTTTGATTATTTTATATAACCTGACAAAAAAAAATCAATATACCTAAATATATACGATAATGTAGAAGATTGCAGTATGTTCCATCATTAATAAGATGAATAGCAACTTTCATATCCACACTACATTTCACCTGCGAACTTCTTACAAGTTTGGGCACTACTGACCTTTAATGAAACTGAATCCTCTTTAGGTACAAATCCTGTAGAGAACCGAAATGAATATTTACCTTTCTTGGCCTACTAAGGTAACGTGCAGCTGCCATTTGGAGGTACCATTTGGTCCTAAAGATCAAAGCTTTCTCACGAATCACAGATCTCACACAATGTTGACAGTACTGTTACAACAGTAACACATAAAGGTGGCCATTTAGCTGTGTTACAGTTGGACTTTTAAACAATCTTGATAGCCCTTTTTTTTACTAGAAACATTACCAGATGACTGTTAGAAGACCAATAGTGGATATCCCTAACAGATTTCAAGAACACTTCATGCATAAGTTCAATAAAAGAGAAAAGTTAAAAGACTCTCCAAAATGTCACTATTTGCCATGAATATTTGGGAGCTCTTCCTAAACCAGTTTTCCTTAAGAAGGCAGACTGCAAATTCTCCCACACCTTCTGACACCAAGTGACATTTCAAAAGTCAAAATTCCTTGAGTAATTTTTTTTTTAACTTGTTCTGCAATGGGAACCAATGAACACAAGTACAGCGATCTGGGGGAAAACGTTGTGCCAGGAATGATCTTGATCATGAATTATCTTAATCATAACTCTTGTGTGTGTGTGTGAACATATGCATTTAACTTTATTCACTAACAAAAGATGGTAAATTACTTATTTGAAACAAAGTATAAAAATTCAGATTTACAATGTGCCAGAGCATCACAAAATAACACATTTGGAAATCAAGATCATAAAGCTTTCAGAAACAGAAATGTGTTTCAATTTACAGCTATATTTCCATGACACAGTAACAGTCAGTAGCATGCAGGTTTCAAGCACTAACCCATGAAAGTATATGGAAGTGCTTAAAAACCTGCTTTCACTAGACTTTGTCTTAGAGACAGGTGAATTCTAAACCCTCAGTTCAGACGACCTGCTTTCTGACTGTCCATAGTTTAACAGGATGAACAGAATACGTTATGTGGTAGTGGTCTAGTTTACTCAATTCAATTTTTACTTCAGTAATTTTTTTATCTCTCGGGTCTTTCTTACTTGCTAGACAAAATTTAAGCAAAGGCAAGAAGCTGATGCATGCCACTCCTTTGCCCAGGCTGTGAAAGAGAAATCTTTTATGCCATTGGAATGCTGCATACACAAACACTGCTTCATACCAAAGTCAGCACACAAACCAGCAGCAGGAGCACAGTTTTTCTTGAGGACTAAAGAGTATTTTCAACACATTTTGTGAAGATGCTGAGGTAACATCTGAATGCAGCTTTTATTCGGTAAGACGAAAAAAACAAAGTCTGGGCCAGATGTAGCGCTCAGCTCTGCTTGTAACCTCTGCTATTTACACCCAGTTCTTCATTTTTAAGTAGTTGTCAAGACAATGTCATCTTCAGGAGAAAACTGATATTTGCAAAAAGTTCAAAATCCAAATGGTTTGTATGGAGCATTTTACTCTGAAGTGCCTCAAGAAACATTTTTCACAAGAAAGATTTGGAGACCTTCCCAACAATCTAAGATAGATATTAAGTTACTATTTACAGGTCAACCATTAAATGCCAGAGGACTGAAAGTCCTCACTCTCCAGGTTTCAGGGAATGATGAGTGTTATAAAAGGCAAGGTAAAAATGTTCCCTTCACAGTACTCCCATGTTCTAAAGTTAAAACAAAGAAAATTACTTACTTTTACTCATACATACAGGAGAAAGTGTCTTTTAAAAATTATGACAGCCCTGCAACTCTTTAACATGTCAACAGATTGTACACATGCTGTTTTATTTTTCTTTTTGCATCTGCTGATTACTGTTACCTTATTTTTTAACTTGCATAATGTGCTGACTTTGGCTGGGGTAGAGTCAATTTTCTTCACATTACCTCATATGGGGCTGTGTTTTGGATTTGTGCTGGAAACAGTGTTGATAATACAGATGGTTTAGTTACTGCTGAGCAGTGCTCACACAGCATCAAGGTCTTTTCTGTTTCTCACATTCCCCCCAGCAGCAAGAAGGATGGGGGTACGCAAGAAGCTGGGAGGGTACACAACTGGGACAGCTGACCCCAGCTGCCCAAAGGGATATTCCATACCATATGGAGTCATGCTCAGCATATAAAGCTAGGGGAAGAAGAAAGAAGGGGGATATGTTTGGAGTTTTGGTGTCTGTCTTCCCAAATCACTGTTAGGCCTGATGGACTAAATATTCCAAGTGGAACAACAATGAACGAATAAGTGGAAAATGCTTTGGGTAAGTTTTGGAAACCACATACCTGAAGTGCTATGAACGTTGGTGAAGGAATTGTCAGAGGCACTGTAGGGCCAGGCACCAGGTGAAGGCAGCGAGGTGTTGAGGGAAGAATTAGACCCTATCAAAGAGAAAAGGAGAGAGTTGGCCGATTTCAAGGATATTCTGGTAATACCACTAAACCTCAAGAGAGCCACGACAATACCAATGCCAAGCTTCCACACGACACACAGCGATGGCGCAAAGGCACACAGCTTCCTTCTTAGGCAAATGCAACAAACGATTCGCCTGTCACGACCGGAACATCAGAATCATCTCGAGTATCAGAGTGACTCAGATAATCACATACTAAGTTGTTCACTGTTTTACCTGTGGTGTTGTCCCGCAGAAGTTGGTGGTCAGTATCTACAATGGGAGATGTGGCTGTCCCCCCCAGCACACTTCCAGGGGTCACATAGGGGTCAGATTCAGGGTCAATGTTTTGTATACCTTTCCATGGCACTCCCGGTTGGAACTCTGGGACAGGAGGGAAAAAGGAATTAGATGCAATCAGGGAAATGTCCTTCACTAGAAGTAACTGTTGAAGGTATTTTAGGAGGGTAAATAGTTGTCTTCTACTCTGTTCCTCAGGAAAAAAAAAAGACTACTTTTTCTACTTTTTTGAATTATAATCTATTTCACATTTCTTCCCCCAGCACTAGAGCTCTAGTGTCTGAATACAAGTCTACACTACTCATAAAAAAATGGCTCAAGTGTATCCAGTATCCCTTCAACTACTACTGCTTTACTACATTCAGATGAGGTTTCAAAAGTTTTAATACATCATATATAAGATATATAAGATCAGATTATATATTATAAGATTAGATTCTGCACACATACTTTGTGTGTGTGCAGAAGCCTTCCCCGAGGAAAGGCTACCTACCTTAAGAGTTTGTAAACACATTTGACACTTCACACTGTAGGTACACACACACTTTATACATTACCTATCAACACTGAGGTAATGCTAAGGTGAGAAGCCTTGTGGTAAAAGCAATGTATATACTCATTCGACATTCTTCATGCTTCACAGTGAGATAGGATATACTTATCATGCTTTAGTTTCAACTATAGCTCCAGGCATGCCAGAATTTTAAGACAAGAGGATGAATTATATCAAATACGGACATACAAAAACTCCAGTTACTGTAAGAAAGATCAGTAATCTGGTTCCTTCAGTGAATAAAGTGCTGTGGCCAACTTTGGAAGCAGTGATAAGAAAGTAAAACTGCCAAACACAAAAATAAGTAAAGAAGCTTCGTATACTACGTGACAATTTGGGTAAGCATGAGAAGAGTGCCAAGGTGGCAGATTCATCCCCTGTGGATACAAGCCCAGGATACAGAATGGCACCTTTATTCCCAACCTGAAGTTCTGAAATAATTAATGATAGTTTACTTGAGTGTAATTAAAAAAAACATTATTAAAAGTGGGATCCAGGATGTGCCGTCTAGAATGAAACCAAGTAGGAATTATCTGGCGTGGAAAGGTTTATTTCAGTCACCTTTTTAATGAAGAAGTATAGTCAAGACTGACTTTCACAGACAAACACAGAAGAAAATGTGATACTATGGGTTCAAACAACTGACAGTAAGGGCAGTATTAGACTGTGATAATGCACTGGCAGGAGAATCTCAAAGACATAAGAAATGCCCTACTGGGTCAGAACTGTGGTCCATCTAGTCCAGTATTTTGCTAACAGTAGTAGGAGAGATACCATTTAGGGACAGAACACAAACCTGGCCACTATCTGTAGACTACTGCCCTCACACTCTCCCAGCATCCACAGTCCTCCTATCTAGGATGGCAGAACTACCAAATGTTTTTCCATCATTTTATCCAATCACTGTTTCAGGCTAGTACAGTCTCAAGAAGCTCTAAAAGCAATACAATCCAGAAGTTCACCACTCCTGATGGAAAAAAAAATCTCTCACCTATTTAAAATTTATATCCTCCTAAGTCCAGCATTTACCATGGTCCTAGGATCACAGGATTCACAGAATTACAATTCTGCATTTATCTTGTTCACTGACTTCATGATTTTGTAAACATCAATTACATCTCCCAATCTTTAGTAATTTAACAAAATAATCCAGGAGGACCAGGTATCAACGCTTCTAACACTATGAGCAATCACCACTGCATCAAGGAAGGAATCTGCTCAGCCACTGTCAAAATACTGCAATCCTCTGACAAACAGGACCACTGTATGCTTAAGGAAGAAGTAATGCAGCTCTTGAGTCTAGTCAAAATATCTTCTCTGTTCTGAGACAAAGAATCCACGAACACAGGTTAGGACCTCGAAATCAGAACAGAAAAAAAAAAAAGAAGTCCAAGTCTTGTATTTGTAAAGATCTCTGGGAATTGGTGAGACTGAAAATTAAGTGCACGGTAAACTCTAATCAAAAGGTTAATAAATATACAAACAAGGTTCCAGTGATCAGGCATATTATTGCTTATGAACACATTCACTCATCAAAATAATCCTGGTCTGGAGAAGAGTTTTCCTTGAACTTCAGCATACTGACAAATTTCCAGACTATCCTTTAGAGCTGATAGTTATTCTCATGCACATTCACCAACTCTGTCTACAGACATGCTATTTTATTTCCAGACAGTAAAGAAAATACGAAATGCATTTCTCCACTGATATTTGAAAGGTCCTCTCAAAAACTTCAAACATAAGATTATTGTGAGAACCACGTTAGACACATCCAGGCCAGTTTGCCTGGAGTATATGACTGAACTGATCTTGAATGGGAAAGTTAGGGTCTAGTATTACCTAGGTATGCAAGTCTGTGTGACATAACCAAAAGACATAGTTCTCACCAACGCAGCAAAACTTGCTCTCACCTCCAGCTGTGATATCAGTTTGATTGGGCACCACTTCATTTATCTTTGTGCTGAACAATACTGCTTTCTTGAACGGCAGAATTTCTGCAGCAGATGGCATTTAGGAGGAAAACGCGAAAGGTGTTGTCAGGGTGAAAGCTGAGTTACCACTGTATTCATTCAAAGGAAAAATGCACCTATTTCAAGAGGTTTTCTCTTGTAAACTCATTTTTGTTAACAACTTATTTTCCAATGCTGGAGGAAAAATTCTATCTCCATGCCAGGAACTGACAGTGGGCCTCATCTACAAGCTTGTCAAGAAGAAGAACCTAGAGTGTAAAGTCATTTTAGGTCTTCATTCTTCATCAAGGGTGTTGATAAGGTAGATCATGTTGCCAGCTAAGTTTTCCTGGTCAAGGAAGTCCATAAGGCAGACCGACTATGAGACAGCTCAACTGGCTGATAGTTCTGGAACAGTAACTTGTCCCAGTCTACTGACCTCCTAAGAGGGGGATGGCAATACAGGAATAATTGCATAAATGCTACATGCCAAAACCCAGGATCTGTTACGTGAAACCTGCAATCATAGTCTTGGGCTACTCATTTGCACAAGAAATTAGGGACTGTACTGATGATCTCAGTGAAAGTTTATGTTCAGGATTTGTGAACTTCACTTATCCTCTCACAGTCATGAGGCAGTCAGCAACAAAAAATTTTACTATCACTGACAGTGGGACTACAGGTATCACTAAAGAAGCTCTATGATATATCAACGAGGAGCAAAGAGTAGCTATCCAGCTTCTGTTAACTTCTGTTAACAGCCTTCTGGTACCAAGAATCTTGTTAAAGCTTGGAAACATGGCAGAGGTGATCCTCACATGTTCTGTAACATTCCAAGCAGTACTATTTCTCATTATTACACAGGGGAATGGTGACTAAAGAAACAAGTTCAGCAATGAGTCTATGAGACAGGTCTTGTAAAAGATTAAATTTTGGGAGTTTCTGGCATTATAAACAGTAACTCCAGCTCAAGAAGCTCAGTATTTAACATCCACGCTGACAGAAATGTAACACAAATACACCTGTACAGAAGGTAGTGAACAGTATGAAAATTTGTGGGTGTGCAGATGTTTTTGAGACAACTAATTCTCTAACTCAGTTAGCTCCTCAGAAAAGTGTCTAATTCCAGCAAGAAAACGAGGGGTTCCCATATAAAAGGCTTTAACTGCTTTTTCTAGGTTTCCTACAGTGTATCTGTCACACAGATTCCTAGGTTTTCTGGTGCAAGGTCTGTGCTACTGGTTTATTCAAGAGATGTACCTGAACTTTTGCTTTTTTGTACTTGAGGGGACACACAGCAGAGGGTTTGCAGTTAGTAATGCTTTCCTGGAATGTGTCTTCCAGACAAGAGAAAACTCAAAGCATCCACTATTTGCTGAACAGCACCAGTGACTAATCTGTGCAACTTCCAGGACACGACTCTGTTTAAATGAATGTGTTATATAGAAAATTATGTGTGTATTCAAATTCATGTGTATTTTTTCCTAGATACTTGTGTTTTCTAACAGAAACATAAAATTCTGCCACTGAAACTAGAAAACTTAAAAAGTGTGATACAGCCTGCGATCCCAAAAGCAAAAAACTTCTATCCAATCCACAGGACTGCTGAGCATTACCATGTTCTTCTACCCTTTATGCAACCCGTGAGCTAAGGTCAACTGCCATAGTGTGACACACACACCATATACGTATCGTACCAGTAATTCTGGCAAAAGAGACCTGGCAGTCCACAATGGACCATATTTGTAAACAGTTGCCAGAAAAAAAGTTCACGCTACATAAAATACAAAAATTCAAGAAAATCCTGTTCCTACCATCACCAAAAAAACTTCACTTTCACCTCTTTTGCTTTCTGATTCCATGCTATCTATCAGAATTCTTGCATCCCATGTCAGCCTAACACCACACAAATAAAGAATCAGTACAAGAGGAGGGAGCTGATGTTGTGCATTCTGTGAACATGTGTTTTCACAAAAATTTCTATAAATGTTAAGTCACCAAACTACAGAACATAGGAGTTCACCTAACAAAAATGAAACACTATTCAGCCAATTCAGCAGTTAGTTCATATTTAGCCCTGAAATTTTTTTTTAGAAATTCAACATTTATGTTCCGATTTAATGTGGAAGAAATTTATAAAACAAGATGGGCCAAGCCGAACAACTATTTTCTTTGAAACCCTTACTTAAGTAAGTACGACGAGGGAAGGTCCCAGCACATCTACTCTAAAGCTAGGACATAACCCCTGCCCTTATATAATACCTGGAGGCCAGCTGGCATTGCTGGATTTACTTCCGATCTTGTTCGTTGGTGGAGATTTGGCAGGTAACCAACTATCACCAGCAGGGCCTGCATGGCCACCGAGTGGGTCACCCTGAATTATGTCAAACTGGTTGTAGGGCGATCCTCCGCGAGCCTTTCCAGGGGGCACTATTGCACCTGAAGCATTAAAAACATATATTTACACTAAGGAAAGGTTGGGATCTTTAGGAGTATGGTAATCTAAACCAAAAAATATTTAAGATGCATACTGGTAAGCAGAGACAGTTTCACCCAAGCTATTTCACCTCTGGTAAATTGATACTACAAGGGCTTTCCCAAAATTGCCAGTCTGCTTTCTCACCATTTTTGTGCATATTGGCATCTTGTGAAGCCACAGAGGGCAGCCCTTCCATCATAGTCCACTGTTTAAAGCGGGATTCTGTTCCAGCCTCCTTCCCTCCCACCATGCCATAATCCATGCCACTTGAGCCAAAGCCTGTGAAACAAACAAACAAAACTCCATTGTCATTTGCTGGTTTGTTTTTAAGTATCTTCAAACAGGGAGTCATTGTGATCATAAGAAAGGTAAAAAAAACAACAGCAAGGGGTATATGTTTGAGGGGTATCTTCCAAGTAAGTGGGTTAGGTCAGTATGCTAAAACAGGCTTTCTTTTTAGATTTGTCTTCTTCCCATGTAATGAAAAATAATGCAATTTGATTCAAAGTTGACACTTGTCATAACCTTTGCTCTAATGCTTATGCATAAATTACTTATTTCTGAATCCAGACATAACTGACTAATACAATTATCATATTAATAGGATAACTACAGGCAATGCACCAAA
Source organism: Lepidothrix coronata (assembly GCF_001604755.1). NCBI lineage: Eukaryota > Metazoa > Chordata > Aves > Passeriformes > Pipridae > Lepidothrix > Lepidothrix coronata. The sequence goes on from NW_016690321.1 coordinate 2,136,526, forward strand.
TCTCTTTCCACAGAGCACTTACCTGAACCGTATCCAGGTATTTGCCCTTTGGTCTGTAAATCTGAGAGACCCACATTCAAAGGATTGGGTACCATGCTGTCTAAATGTGGCTTAGGCCCAACAGGGTGGGATGGTGAATGCTTCATGCCAGGCTGCCTCTGCTGCTGCTGCTGCTGGAGGGCACTCACCATACGAGCAAGCTGCAAACAGAAGAGAAAAACGGAGTTCATATATGCTATACCCTAACACAAAATTCCAGTAAACATTAAGAAACAGTGACTTAAAAGAGATCTGAAAGACCCTGCTCTCTGGAAAGCGCAGTATGACGAGAGCAGATGACATAACTATATACAGCACTGTCTTTCTTCACTGTAGGCTGAATTTTCCCAGTGCACTTTATACTTCACACTATGGACAAAAACAGTGCCACACCTGTTGCTCCTGCTGTTGTCGCACAGCTTGAGATAACTTTCTCTGGCTCTGTAACAGCTGTTGCTGCTGCTGCTGCTGAAGGAGGAGCTGACATGCCTACAAGATAAGAGGGAGTGGGAAGAGTGAAAATACAGAGCTCATCGAGGGAAATGGACTTTCCAGGAGCTATTCACTAGAAAATATCTAGCTCAGAACTTAGGTAAACTGTTTCTCATTCCACTCACTCAAATAAAATGACAATGAATGCATGAGAAGAATACTATATCCTTCACTTGTTTCTCATTAAACATCATGCAACGGAATTACTAGTACCAGCTTTGTTACTATCACTATGACTACAAGTATGAAGAAAACTTCATTAAAAATCAACAAATAACTGCCTTCTGTACCAAGACATTGCTTGGTTAGAATCATCATGAACTCACTGCAACATCCACAATAACTACACAGGCCTGTTTGGTTTATCTGCTGCCCTCTAGCAGGGCTTCATTATCCTGTACAGCAGAGATGGAATACTTATACAAAAATAACATCAGTAGAACAAAACCAAACAAACATAAAAATAAAATTCTTTCAGTAGAAAATTTGTAAACAGTATTATCTCACAAGATTACTAGCTACTTACTAATTGAAACTGGGGAATCTGTGGAAGCTGGCTCAGCATGGCAATCTGTTGTGGAGAAAGCTGGGGGCCCATATTGAAAAGACCAGGATTCAAGCCACTGTTGGGAAACTGTTTGAGCATGGAGGCTGAAACCTGCATGGAAACCAGTTACATATCCTGAAGAAATGCACTGCTATGAGAAAAGGTGATGAAGTAGAAATATTTCTATAAAGGAACAAGTATGACACCAATCTTCAATGGTGTTCTGGGAAAGACAGTACAGATTTATTAACACATCACATTTAAACATGCACAGTCTATGACTTGGGCAGACTGAATACCTCACTTGATTGACAATATACAATATTACATGTGCAGATGCAGACACACACACAAAGGTTCCTCCCCCAACCAACCAGATGCTAGAGACTGCACTAAATTAAAATGCTGATATATATGCAGCTAACTAGTAATCACAGTACTGCATTGTCACGTTAAAAATGTACTGCTTGACAAGGGAAAAGAAAGGCATTCAGGCAGTCACTGGAGCAAAGAAACAGTGCCTCACAGGAAGAGTTAATCTCTTTGTACACTGAATAAGCTATAGTAAAAGACAGGAGTAGGTGGAAAAGAATCCCACCATTTCTCCCTGCATTATTTGAGAGTTACAGAAGTAGAATTTAACTGAATCTCAAGAAGAGTTCACCAAGTCCAAAGCAAAAGGCAAACTTGTACATTTGGAGACCCTGAGGTCTTAAGACTGAACTCTGAAATGTAAATGCAACATGTAGCCCTTCATCAAACCTCTCCTTTGGGGGGGACAGGAAGCACAAGACGAGACTGCTTAAAAAATTAAGCAACCTGTCACACTTAAGAAAAACTTTAAGCTTTCACTTTTTTTTTTTTCCCTTTTTAAAAGACTTTGCAAAAGCCTCTGTAAGACACAAGATTCCCAAATCCACTTTGAGGTTTAAAAATACTGGTAAGCGAGCATTAACCATTAACTGCCTTGGAATAAGAAAGAATGCTAATCCTTCTGCATTGAGTTTTAAGTATTTTCAACTATGAATTTTAATTTTTTTATCTTCTCTAATTTTTCCATTTCTTATCAGCAAGTCAAGACTAAGACAGCTCTTTAAGTAACCTCAGTGATGCGCTCTGAAGGCTGCAGCTCTACTTTTACAAGTAATCAGTTGCTATAAATTCCTTACCTGGGGAGAAAGGAATTGGGGAGGCACTTGCGCCCGGATATTGGGGGAAGGATTTAGTGGCTGCACAGGTGTGTGCATGCCCCTCGATTGTGCTGTGCTGTTTCCAAACAAACCATGATTGCCACCCTACAAAATTAAAGCAGTAATGAGAAGATGAATCTTTCAGGATAATGGATTTCTATGCTAGCAGCTACATATCAATAACAATGAGGCAAGTACTGACTTAAACATTGAGTTCCCTTAGAATTACAGAGATGTTTGCTTTAAATCAGTAATATTCTACCTGGGTTAAAGCTTTTGTACTATATTTTTGAGGTGCAGGTTCTTTCTTTTTTAACACTGAAGGGTCATGTTTATCCGCTTTTTCGAAGTACATAACACTAACATTTTAATATTTTGAACTTTACATGTTGGGAAATGGAAACTCGGAGTACAAACAATACACTCAAAAAACCCCATTCCATTGGCTTAAAAAGTATGGCAAGACTGCATCAACTGCATCAAGAATTTTGGGCCACCATTTTAGAGAAGACAGGTACTTTTTCTGAGTAGATTGTTGAGATACCACTCATGAGGCTATTCTTTCCTCTGCAGGCCTTTCATTAACTGAAATTTGAATTCTAAAATTGTATTAAACATTTTCCTTCTCCTGTGAAAACTTCAGCATTCTGGACTAGGGAATTTTTCTTTTCCTTTTTCCCTCCAGTAAATTGGAAGAAAATTTTCAAGTGAGGAAAAAAAAAACAACTGTGTTTTTTTTATTTCCAGTGATTTATTTTCTAACACTAAAATTCTTGCTGTTTGAGTTATTTTAATGAGAAGTATGTACTGTTTTATAAGCAACTTCTGTAATAAACCCTACTGCACAAAAAAGACCACAGAAAATTCGGTATTATGTTTCACAATTTCAGCCTCTGAGCAGACTGTCTTTTCTTGTAACATCTTTCAAAAAAAGACAAGAAATGTTATGAACAGTCTCCTACACTAACAGTCACACTCTTGCTTCTAAAACCTGAAGCTCATATTCCAAAGCACCCTTATGTGCTATGATTGTCCTTTCAGTTTCAAGACCCTGAGAACTTCCCATCTCCTGAAGTATATCAGGACGTCTGTAATCCTCAAATACCTGGGGTTCTAAAGAGCACATTTTCCACTCCTCAGCCATCATTCCCTGTTCTCCCTCTGCATGCCAGCCAATTTGAGCTGTACTACTGCTGTACCTAACAAATCCATTATTCTTCCAAACAGACTGTGCAGGCCTTCACCAAAACCTTTCCTTCCCTTATATACCAGGATTTCACAAACTCTGCCTTCCTCTTACTGTAACACTGTACATCCTCTGCTATTCTTTTGCTCAAACAGAAGTCTCTCATCCTGCTTCTATACTGGCAGCACTATGGGTTGCCTCATTCATCTTCATCACTCTCCACTTAATGTATCTTCTCCTTCAGAAGCAACTCAAGATGTCATACTAAGCACACAGGAGGATAAACAAAACACCCAAGAGATGAGAGTTTTTTTTCTGGAAAAAACCGGCTGGGGTCAACTACACGAAAATTTCTGAGAAGTCTTGAAGCTGCAACTACACTTCCAGCCCACTTCATAACTTCATACAGAGTTCTGCACACTGAGACCAAGAACATGCCTGCGAATATTGGACTTAATCTGATGTTCAACACCGTGTCACACAGAAACAGAAAGACAACACAAAGAAACACCATCATGTTAGGCATGTGACTACATAAGCTAGACCACTTCCAATAATTAGTTACTATTCTTTAATTTCCTGGTATTCCTGTAACATTTTCTTCTAGCATAATGCAAAACATAATAGCCAGAAATTCTTCAAACTGCAGTTAGTCACTTCATTCCTTCTGCACCATTCCCCTGTACACAGAACAAAAATATTGCTACTTCAAGAGTTTTTAAAGGCTATTAAATCAATCCTTAGTTTGGGCTGTGGGGAAGGGAGAAGGGAACAGATGAAATGCTAAAACCACTGCAAATTTTTACAGGGACATTTCTATGTACAAGGTCATTGGGTGGAGTCTGAAAAAATTCAGTGTTGGGGGGTGATGGGGCAAATCAACAGCCTCTAACTCAGTTTTAAACCAGCAATTAAAATAAAGGATGCCACTAACTTCATGACTTCTGAAAAGCACATCAACCTGCTGTTGCACTGTGATTCAGGAAGTAAGAGGCCAACAAAACCAGGCAGGATACATTTTGATGCTAGGAACCAAAGTGGACTGATTCTCAGTGGCCTGATACAGCTCAAATTTCCCTTAACAATATAAATTTATTTAGCAGAAAAACAAATGCAAGCAACCAACTAACCAGGATTAAGCCCAGGTTGCAGCCTTATAACAATGCATCTTATAAGGTGGCCTGCTTACTTGTCTAGCAGCGAAGTTTTGGGGACTGAGCCCTGAGCCGATTGCCCCAAGGCCGACGTTGGATAGTGTGGAACCAGAGGGAGACAGCTTGTAGCTGGGAGAAGGGGAGAAGGGAGAGCAGGGAGCCTCATCCCCAAGGCACCCATCTTGATTGGAGAAAGGCAAAGTCAGCTGAAGCAGCAGTTAGCCAACAGCAGGAGTTGGTTAGTGAAGCAACAGAATGTAAGAGGAGAGAAAGAGGGATGGTGAGTGACTAGGAAGAAGCAAAGTTACTTTGTAATAGAAGCTACAAGGACAAAACTTGTGACTCAAATGATCACTTGACAATTACAATTTTGGTCCAAGGAGATAATCAATAAGTTCCTAAAGGTTTCTCTTTACAAATACACTTTGAACTCTCATGAAGTTGATTTCTGATAGTGGCTATTACCACTATAGAAACAAACGTTGAATGAATTCCTAATATTAGTGCACACCTACCAACAAAATTTGTTAGGAAACACATTAGCTCTGCTAGTGCTATTTATTAATTAGGCCACCAGAGGGAGTCGACAAAACTGCTTTTTGGCCCGTTATACCAAAATGGAGGAGTTAAAAAATTCCTTGACAGTTAACACGCCTTCAGAATTTTTAAACCAAATGTATTTTTCGTTTCACATGCGATAACTATATTTAAAAAAAACCCCAAACCCTAGAGCATTCTGAATCTATTGGACACTCTCCAATTCATAATGTGAAGCAATTAATATTTGATAACAACGGTGAAAGCTTCTGTTTAAAATCAGCAAGAATATGAAAGGAACGCTACCATAACATACAACAGATGTCACAGAGAAACAGATGTCATACAGAAGCTTACAGTACACGGACATACAGCATAAGGGGTTGTGGAATTTAGAAAGGGTGTTTCTGATAAATGCCAGACATGAAAGAAGAAAAAAATCTGGAAGACTGTGATTACTTATATTTACTTAGAGCTAAACCATCTTTTTTTTGTACAGTAGATGACTGTAGTTAGTAGCCAAAAGGATCATCGTGATGAAGTCTATAATAAATTTTGTTGCTACCCTTCCATGGAAAAAAAAAGTAATTTCTTTATATCTACATCAATAGCAGTCTATTCTAGAATAAAAAGCCTTGTTCTCCCCAATTTAGTTTGTCTATTCACACATGACACCTGTTTTATACACACATTCATTCTACAAACATAACTCTCTCACACCTTTTATTACTGAGCTCATCCAAGGTTCTCAAATTTTGAGTACTTCCAGAGAAGTAGGGTAAGAACTAGGACCTTGAACACAAAGGTTGATATTAATTCATCTAAAGATATTTCTCTCACCTTCTCAAAATAAGGCCCACTATCTGTGGTTCCCATGTCTTTGGAATTAGGTGGACGGAACCCAGATCGATCCTTTCTCATCATCTCATTAAAATCCCCGAGATTCATGGTTCGTTTATCTACATCAAACTTCTTATCTGGGAGACCACCTGTAAGAAAAGAAGAAATTAGTGCAAATAATCTCTACCATTTTTCATGACAGCAGGTTCATAGCCAAAGAAAGGATCTTTAAGATGAGGGTTTAAATTATATCTGTCTCATAATTTAGTATAGCTACAGTTGCTATTAAAAGTGTTGAAAAATTAATGTAGGAAGTTTCGTTTTTAAGACTGAACAAGCTGGTTTACTTTAAAGTTTAATGTGAAGTATTTCTCACAATTTATGTACAGATATAAACATACGCATTTTTAACTAATTATATTAATTTATATACAATTCTCCAAGTCTTCCAAAACTTGCACTGTTATTCATTGATATTCAGTATCTAGAAAGATACCACTATGTAAGTTCTCCATGTATTCTACTTAGACTTTATGGGGTTCGAAATTCCTTGAGATTCTTTGAGAAATTTAGTCATGTGCACATAATTTGATCAAAACTCTCCTGCAGTCATGTGAACTTAACTCTTGAACACAAGAAATCAACTGGTATATCCTAACTTCCAGACAGACAACCAATCTTCCTCAGCCTGTACACAATGATAACACAAACAGTAACAGTGACACTTCTCAAACACCCCCTGAAGTCTGACACTGTTTAGTGAGTAATCTGATGGAGCACAAGGAAGAGATGTCAATAACAGATGATCAAACTGTAACATACACACTGAACAAGAGATCAACTTTCTCTATAAGCTTATCATCAGCAAGTGCTGACTGAAGGAAGTTTTCTACCTTATACACTGAACTGCTCCCAAGGAACAATTGGTTTTGGTCATATGTGGCACCTGTAAGGTATCGATGCATATTGTTATGCTGAAGTAGATGGAAAATATCTTCCTTTTAAAATATGGACATGATAGAATTGAGCTTTACTGGTATTTTTAGTTTTAAAGAATATGGTTTAGTTAGTAGCACAGATGGTCTTTTCAAGAACAGTTTAAAAAACATGTCACCACAATTAACAAGCAAATCTATAACTTTTCCAAGGGAATTTGATGATATCCTACCCTACCACGGACAAAACACTAAGCTTTTATCAAACAGAGCAGAGAGCTAATCACTCAAATACCTTCAAAACACTGTTACTTGAAAAAGCTTCTCAAATCCAGCATTCCTTCTTTATGTCCAATCACAATCTATTAAGATTCATAGCTATGCTACTGCCAAGAAGCTACAAAACTGACCACTAATTACATGGGGTTTTCTTACTGGCTCAGCTTCTGAAGTTGATCCAGCTTCATCCTCTCAGACACCTTCAACATCATTTATTACAAAATCAGTTGACAAATCACCTACGTATCTTGGCTTGTAACTGGAGTCATACTGACCTGGATGAGTTTGTGATTCTATGATCCCTTTCTAACACACCCTAAAAAGCTAGAACTGGCTCTGCAAAAGCAGTCATACAGCGTCATGCACAGCTCACTGCTGTCAATGCCTACATCAATGCCAGCCATGCACCACCAAAAGGCTCACGTGCTTTAACTCCACATTGGAAGCCCTGTCCCTTAGTTGCTTGAAAAGAAACTGAAAGCAATACAGAGTTGCATCACTATCTGAAATGAAACTGGGTCAATGCCAACACAAGATGACTAAGCGAGAGAAACACCCTTCTGTCTCTCCAGTTATCCTGATGATCCAATCAACTACTCAAACATTACTGAATGGTGCCTTGCAGAACACACAGAGCATTAAAGAGCACCTTTAAAGGCTTCAAGCACAGATATGCATGTCACTTAGTGCTGAGGCAGCTGCTTAAACTTCGGTATAAACAAGGCCTTTCTAAGAGATGGCAGCATTCATTTATCCCATTCACAGAAAATTCTACTGCAACCTTGAAACCTGTCATGTGAGTCTGTCTTTTGCACTTGGCAACTAAAGCTATAAATAATGCAGGTTGCTAAAGAATAGCTTTATCTTAAGTACAAGACAACAATTAAAATCTGATAAGTTTGAATTTTACGCTCTGCAGTAGGCAAAAACACTTGTGCAATTCTCTACATGCAGAAACGTAGAACAGGGTAAAGTCCAACCATCTTCCTAACAGAAGACACTCCATCAGTTCTTGGATTTTTCTCACTATTAACAGCTGTGTAGGAAGATGACATTCACTCCCAAGTGAGGAAAAGAATCCTATTAAGAACACGTCCCCATCACATGCACACAGTTTAAAAGAAAATCTAATTCCATACAAAATTATATATCATCTTGCAGTGGGAAATAGGAGACAGAAACTGCTCCTGAGCAAAGTTACCTAAAACATTTGCCAAATAGAGACAACACAGTGAAAATACAAACAACCAGTGGAGTAACCCAAACGGAGAAAACCCATTTGAAACATTTTCTACTTGACCATGAAAACAAAAACATTTTAAATATACTGGGTTTATACTTTTGTCTTAAATTTACATCATCCAAGCCTACTGAGCAAAGCACATGTACTTAGCTATCAAGGTGTTTCACCTGAATACTGCATTGATTTAGGGCTTTGTACATATTTACAGCAGACAGATGTATAAACTACACTTGAATCAGTAGAAATTTCAGATTGATTTCCCAGTTTTTAAAGGTCATTTGAGCATTCAGTGATCTGCAGAGGTTTTAACGAATACGTTAAAAAAAAAGAGACAAAGGCAATTGTCGAATACGGGAAAGGAAAATACAAAATGCTAAGCAGTTCTGACAAGCTACTTTACTGTAGCAAGCTTCATGCCTCGGAACCTACAGACTAGGAGATATTTCAATGGAAAAAACAAGCCATATATTATTTTAAAATTAGACAAGCTATCCATTAAAGAGATTTGACAGAAAAAGAAAAGAGGAAGCAGATCTGCCTCAGGCATGTTATTGATCCAACTCTTTTCTGGTTTGGTCATCAAATAAAAGTATCACTCCAGCACCTTGCAATAAAAGGAACACATTCTTCCAACAAGGAGACCGAGACCAATGTAGTAAGAATTACTTACTTACAATACCTGATGATCAGAGACAAGGTGCTCCAAGCATATCAAAGCCAAAATTTTCTTTGACATATGCGATCTCCAAGCACAGATTTAACTGTGCATTTTATCCATTAACTAGGAAAATATGATACTGGCAGAAAAACCTGGTATGTTGTAATCTTGACTGAAAACCAGTTGAAGAACAAGCCTACCTCATAAGTAAGTTCAACTTTTGAAGATTAATAGTAGAAACATTCTGAGCAAAACAGCTTATAATTTTTCCACAAGCAACTGCCATAAGCAACAAGAGCAAAACTGCTAAACAGAGAAGTAACAGAAAAGCCCCTTGAAGATCTGTTACATTCTCAGTCTTTGAAAAAGAATACAAACTATTATAAATGGTTCTACCTCAGATCAAGGGATGCTACCCTTAATGGGCACACTAAACTTAAAGAAGTGCAACACATGAAGATAAAGGATGCAGCCTTTCTGTACCCTTTCACAGGATATTCTGAGCATCAGTCATCTCCTCAGAAGCTTTATGGTCTCAAGGTCCTTGACAGCAGAAAGTTTTAGAGAATCCTTAATTTGGAGATAAAGAACTAATCGGCATAATCCAGGCTACCGTCCTCCTCATTTGTATATTCTTAGATCTGCTCTTTACCAGCAGCACCTGAAGGCAGATGAAAACTGAACATTCATGAAGACAACTGATCTCCATCTAGATGATCTTTAAGAGAAGCATGATAAAATCAGAACCTGAATTCTAGAGAGGCTGCACAAGGCTGAAGTGGTGAGATCGAAAAATTCTTTTACCTCCCCCAAAACTGTGCTGTACTATATAAATACACATTTTAACATCTTACTAGGGTCCTTAACTATTTCAGAGGAACACAACAATTTGAGGAAAAATGAACTACTGAATCCCCTGTGAAATGTGGCAGACATTTTAAGAATGCAATGGATTTTAAGGTGAGAGACACTGTATCTATCTGGATTGCATCAGAATATCTAATCTGGAGATGGTATTAGATGCAGGTAAATCTTGATTACTACAGCTCTACCTTTGGTACCAATAAATATTGGATATTCCCAATAAAATAAGATTTTGGTGAGAAAAATCCTGACTACAGCATCACACACGTTACAACAGTGGCAGATGAGGATGTGCTAAAGCTGGTGATAAGAGAGTCAAAAGAACTTTGCCAAAGGAAGTCATAACAAATTCAAAGGTGACTAAATGAGATTAATTCAAGGGGTCAATTCCAACTCTCATTTAGGATAGTGTTTCCCACACAGCTCATCACGCTTAAGCTGCGTAGCATTTGCGGTGAGGCTATCAAGAGTGAAAAATCTAGTTCTACTGTGCAGTGATTTGCAATAGCCTGAGGCAGGCAACTGAAGAAATCAATGACAGAAGCTATTCTTTTTTCTCACATCAGCTCCAGGAAGCTGTGGTAAATGGGATGTCCTACTGCCAAGAGCTAAAACAGTCCCCTTCCACCAAAATGAAAAAGCATTTTCACTTTCTTGAAACAGTAACAATAAATACAAACTACGTAGATCAAAAACAGTCTTAAAAGATGTCCCTTCCACAAGTTATATTTCTGTTCTGTACAGATATACATCCCAATCTTGCATATCAGAATCAGCTGTGTAACCGTGCTTACAGACAAGAAAGAGGATGCTTTTACTCTGTCTTATTACGAGGAGTGATAAAAGTAAGCATCAAACCCTTCTGAAGTACAGCATGTCATCCTCATAAAAATACTACACGTGATCCTGTATTTCAAATGAATTTACATTAAAATATACGCACCTACAGACAAGTCCATCTTACTGCCTGGAATGTCGTCAGTTTGACTCTGGGGAGGAAAAAGAAAGAAAAGAAAAAAAAAATCAAACAATTAATTTCTGACTTCTATGCAATGATGAGAAATATTTCAGAAAGGTGGCATGCAGGAAGGACATGCTTGTGCCTATGAAAGTTCTACTTTAAACTAAAAGTGAATACAAGGATTCCTGATATCACCCTGGACACACCTTGCCTCAACCCACTTGCCTCTAAAGCCGTGTGTGGCACGTTTACCCATAAGAAACCAGACATGTGAATTCAACAAAGAAAGATGGACACAGAACTGCTCTATGAAATGAACCTCTGTCCTCATGTTCCAGTGGTCGAGTGACAAAACCCTGAAAACAGTGGCCAAAATGACAGCTCATCCTCATGACCTGTCACGCCATCAAGTCTTGAATGTGCTGCCAAGTGATTCTTCAGTTGGCAGTAGGGGACAGGGTGTTCCCATAGCTTTCAGAATCATGTACAGTCTAGCAAACTGAATTTGAGCTTGGGAGCCAAAAGCCATTACAAACTAATCCTAAACATGTCAGTGACAGCTTGTGCAGCCCTAGACTTCTCACAGAACCTCTGCATTATTATCTTTTGCTAGCTGGCATTACATACTATTCCTGCTTCACAGGATGACAACTGGCACAATATTCTGTAAAATATTTTACAAATTAGCTTGTCAGAAGTTGCTATTTTTAAAGCACTTCTCTGCAGCTCTGTCCTTTTCTCTATGGTGTGGCTTATTTATTCAGTTTCCCAAACAATCTTTACATATGGATTCCTAATGAGTCCTTTTTGCTCTAAAAAGACCCTGCTGCACAATATTTAAAATGTAAGTAGCCAAGACAGACACAGGGCTGTAAATCTCCTCTTCTGATAGGTGGTCGAGATTCCGAATAAGTAGCCTTGGACTAATCAGAGATGTCTGACATTACATCCAGGAGCTGAGGCCTCTACCTTTAGTGCTCTAAACAGCATGCTATGAAAATTAAAATAAAAAAAAAAACCTACAACAAAACCCCAAAACAAAACAACAAAAACAAACAAGAAACCCCAACCACCCCCCAAAAACCCAAAAAAATCCCAAACCCCAAACCCACAAGAAACTCTTCTTTTCACCCCTGAACCCATTACTTGCAAGGAAACTGCATTCTCAGAACAACAGCTGCCGAAGTAATTTTAAGAATCAAAGTAGATTTTGGGTTTTTATGAGAAGCCATTCTGAGCCAGCTACTACAGGTATTATAATCAACATGTCAGCATGGAAAATGCAGATAAGTAACTGTGAAACCGCTGATCTTTTGACTTACGCATTTTTTCCTAAAGTTGGACTTTCTATTTAACAAAATTTACTTACCAGCAAGCCCATATTTGAAAACTGTTTGGATAAAGGGTTCATCCATGAATCACTATTTCCTCCTTTTAATGCGCACTGAGAAAAAAAAAAGACATTTTTAAGAAGCTTCTTGATTTCTTAAATTCTGTTTTATCCTTAAGATGCACAAGTGTAAAATGAAAATCCTGCTATCAGATTAACCTCCTGAAAAAATTATTTTAGGTATTCGTATGTTTGGAAACATTCACCAAATGTTCTGTCTCATACAACTGCTCACTGTTCAGTCTATCAAACTGGATGAGCACTCGCCCTGTAGAATGTTTCTCATACCTTCAGTTTCAATCTCGAATGCTTTGTGAATATTGTTTATTTTTCCTCTATTACAGTTTAATATATTTTTTAATCCATTCCACACAGAGGTAGATTTCTTTCTTGGCTTTCTTCCCTTTAGCATGGTGCCTCTTGCAGGGGCACTGTGCTGACCAGGCTCTCTATTTGGCCTTAGTGTAATTTACAGATTATCAAAACCAAAACTAACCCAGTTCAACAATGAAGAAATTTTTCCGGACAGTTGCTTTGGTGGTTAAAATAAAAAAGCTTTAAGTGAGAAAAAACTCCCTAAGGTTAATTTCTGCAAAACAGGAACTGTAAAACTCCCTACCATGTCAAACAGTATTTCCACATCCTAGGAAACTGCTCTGCCCTTGCCTTTCGAGTCTGCCCTACCTATTTGAGGAGAAGTAGACAAAGCACAGTCCTTTTAATATTAATACAATAACAACTGTTACTGTACTAGAGAACTTGAATGCAAACAAACTTTAGAAAAATTTACTCGGGACTACAGCCAAGCTCCTGCTCCTGTTTGAGGCCAAATGTCAACAACAACAAACACAAAACATAAATCCAACAGTTAGTAGAAATAAGAAGCCCATGTGCCAAAGGGACAACTTCAGCAGGCTATGCAAGAACAACAGCAGCAGCCTAAACAGAACGATGTGTCAGCAAGAGAAGAGAAATAGCCTTGGGATACTTATTTTCATTTCGTAATGGCTCTGCAGCTTACATACCAAAAAAAATTGACACCTACTGGCAGATTTATTAGTCACAACAGGTGTAATACATTCAAGCAAATCCAGAAACCTCACATTTTTTACAGTGCTGTATAACAAGCACCTTTCTGTAACTCTGTAAAACCTTTTTAAAAAAATAACTATTATAATGCTGTAACATATCAGGCAGACTGTTTTCAGACAACACAGTAGTTATCAATCATTCAAGCACTTTACCTTCATTTGTGTTTTCTTTCCTCCTTGCCCCCAGCTTGTTGAGTTGTGGGAGGAACTGCTTCCCTGAGAGCCTGCTGTGTTCCAGACTCCTCCCTCCTCCTCCTCTTCCCAGCTGGAATGACGTGTTCCTGTCACTGGCCCATCACTCTCTCCCCAGCCATCTTGCATAGATTTAGAACCTTTAGAAAAAGAAAAAAAAGCTCAAAAGAAGTCTACAATACCATGCAGTTGGTGATGTGACACTGCAAGATCAGCTGAATCATCAGAATCCCAAAGGAATAAAAAAAAAAACTTCAAAGAAGTGTGTTCACTAACAGCTGTAAAAACTTATGCATGAATCCCAAAACTCGAGAGATTTGGTGGTGTGTTCGCATGTCATGTTTTGCAACTATTTTTAAAGAAATGTCAAACCTTTAAAGATGTAATAACAGTAGAGACCTCTTATACAGATACAGCTGCATTTCAAAGGCAACCTTTTATTTTCAAATGTAAATGCATTTCTTCAAGCACACTCAAAAAACCAACAGTGCCCAAGACTCTGGTTCAGTTGATTTATCAATTATTTCCTCTCTTCCTTCAAACCTTAATACTTCCCTTGCACTGAACTCTTTCACAAACTAACAGAAACAAGGAACTTCTAGGAACAACTAAGCAGAATCTGAAGGAGAGGACCTGACTCTGCTATGCATAATTCCAAAAGTAGTTTAATGTGAATTAAAAAAAACTCCTGTACTTGAATCTCTGTTCTTAAAAATGTCACTAAAAAGGCTTATTACTTACACTGTTTAAGTATACCAGAAAGCTACAACCATTTCATCACATCAGTTCAGACTTTTCCCTGTTGGCTTCTTTTCTTGCTGGTACTCTCTAGCACTGTCAGGCAATTTAGAATTCTGACCTCTACTGACAAGCCAACAAGAGCCCAATTCCTTATCTTGTCCACTGTCCAACTGTTCTTCCTGCTGTAACTCTTTCATTCTGCATATTTATTCCATTAGCATTTATCTCATTTAAAAAAGATTTCCATCATCATTATCTTTGTAATAACTCATTCTTCAATTGACTGGGGCTTGAGTGTAGAAATCAGGAATAAGAACATGAACATATATAGCAGAAAATCTGCACATAGAAGTCAGGAATTGTAATTATTCTATCAAGGGGATCTCTACCTTGATCATGCTGAAAATAAGTACAGCAGCATTTTGTGGTGGTTTAAGAGCTACCTTAAAATGCATCATAAATAAACCCCCAGATACTTCAAAGGAAACAGCCTTTTAAAGTAGATTCATTTGTGTACCAAAACTGAGGGCTGGTAATTAAAAATACTGGTCCAAGTGCAAAAAATCTACCTCTTGACCTTTTCATCATGCTACTTATACAGAAAAGGCTACATTTAAGGATTATGACCGCAGTCAAGAAATATTATAGAAATATTACAGAAATATTATATGGGGTAGTCCCTGCAGCTTTAATTTATTTCTGGTGACAGTATTTAAATATACACTATGATCCCAATTTTACCTACATGACCATAGATTATTTTTCTGCACTGACAACTCTCAGGTTTAAGATTCTTAAACATGAATACAGAGGACAGTGGTGTAAAAAAGGACTTGTCTTTATAACATCTGCTTAATTTTTTGCATTTGTTGAGTGAGGAGGTATCAACAGCTATAGCAACCAAATGAAACTTTCAAGATACAGGCAAAATAATGATATTACAGAAAACTGAAATTATTCCTACTTCTGCCAGGAAATTCCTATGCAGTGCTGGTAGAACTATGTAAATCTGCCTTTTTAAACAGATGGGTAATGATCTATGCTTCCCTTCTTTGGCTCTAAACTCCTTCTTTTTCTTTTCTAATCACTGTTAGTCTTGGTATCCTGTCCTTACCTTCAACCATAAATTATGCCTTTGCAGGCTCTTTGTCCCAGTTTCTTCTTTTAACTTATCCAAGATATTAAATAGCGCCCCTTACCCCACTGAATAACATAGCTTTTTTCTTCACTCCTTCTGGGTGCCAACTAGAAAGGAGTTCAGAGAGCAGTCACAGAACACAAGAGAATGAAGATCTCTGCTCTTAACACTGTTATGGTAACCTACCATAGCCCAAACTGGAACAGCCACCACAAGGAAACTCTATATTTTGCTCCTCTAGAGCTGGGGACAGCTTACATACAGAACAGCACACGTCTGTTGCAGCTCTTTGGTTATGGCACATGTGCAGATCAGTCAAGGATAAGCAAGTGATCATGCATAGTCTTTAAAGACTATATTAAGCATTAGCAAATCAACAGAATTTTCAATGGGTCAATATTATTTCAGAAGCCCTTACTTTGTTCATATTTAGGTGTCTTTTTACAGGTACAAGACATCTGTCTAAAAACAGCTTAGCATTCTCAGAAGAGCCAAGTTTGGGGGGGGGCATGGGAAGCACTACAGCCATCCACAAAAGCCTGTTATAATGATAACACTAAAGAAGCAAAGCTTTTTGCCTGGTTTTGTTTCATAAATGGCCAAATTATTTAGTTGGGGTGGGACGAAGGGAGAATGACCCAATAGCATACAATCAACAGAGCACTTCATTTCAAACAATTACATGTTGCAAAAGCAACTTTTTACAGTGGGCATCATCAGTCAAGTTCAGTAACAATTGTGTATTATCAGTGGTTCCTACAGGAAACTTCACATCCCAATGTTATTGACTTTGGCAGTAACATTGCTTTTGTTTGTCATTCTTTCCTTAAAAAGACTGAAACAAAAATTGTACAAACAACTTACATCATGAAGAATAATATCCACAAAAAAAAAAGTCTCAATACAGCAAAATTTTAACTTTGAAGTAAATTTTCAAGAGATTTCAACATCTCCTTTGAAGAACACTGCTGTAGGCATCTAGGTTCAACTATAAATTTCAGTTCTTAATATTTACAATTTTTCCACACTTACGCAATTTAAAAATCCAAAGATAAATTGCATTATCAAAGCATAGATTTGTTTTATATATTGTAATGGCTTCCACAGTGACATTTGTCAGTACTGTGCATTCCTATGATCAGAAAAAGTGACCTATCATGTAACAAGTTTATAAACCAAGTAACAAGTGGGCAGCCAGAACAAAAGAGAAAGATACACATTTCCTCACTCAGTGTTTCAGCACTTCCAGAATCAGAGCTGCCCACTAAATTGCTTAGTAAAGAAATTTTTTATTACCTTAAAAGACAAAGTTTCAGTCATTTGTAAGCACTTAATCATTCATCCATCAAAACCTTACAATGACATTCAACATTGCTTCTAGGCCTCAGATAACTCCTCCAGTATATCAAAAGGCCAAAACAATAAAAACCTGCAGGTCCATTGCAAAGAAACTGGTATCTGGCCTATACTCACTAGATTTCATGGCATTCGGGGCGTTGGAAGGTGCATTCCCCCAGCCTGTTGTCGATGCTCCTGTATCATCTACTTCACCCCACCCGGGACTGGTTTCATTTGGCTCACCCCAGGCGGACGTACCATTATCTGGAGCAGGTGGAGTGCTTTTGCTCCAGACTGCACAAAGGAGAGAGAGGATTCATTACAGACCGTTAAGGCAACAAATTATTCACTGCCGTGCAGCACGTCATTAATCTAATGCTTCATTCTTTTTGCTGAGATTCCCAGTAGCGTAGGTGCAACAGAATTGACAATCATTCACATCAAGTTTAGAGTGGGCACTGACCTCCAGGGGTGAAAAGGAAGAGAATGCTATGATGAGCAATACTCTTCTTGCAGGTTAAACATGAACCCCACATCTAATACTGTCCTCCTATCTGTGAACTTCTGTGACTAATTACAAGCATCTAACTCAGGGCTTTTATATACTGAATAGAGAGAAAGGACATATTCGAAGTACATATGAAACCAAGATAGCATTCTTTAAAGTGTCTTTGAGTCAGAGAAAAGATTAGGTAACAGTAACATCTTAATACATTTCTAGGCTATGCAACTTTTTCTTGTCCTTATTCCGAAGAAGAAAATATTTTGCTAAGTATTCTTTATCATACAGCAAAGCCAAACTGAACTTAACTAAAAAACTGAATCACAGACTTGCTCAATTTCAGGTGTTAACTGAGTGTTTCAGAGCAAAAGGTTTTTGACTAAAACTAAAGAATTTCTCCCCATTTCTCTAATAAATAAATAAATATAAAAAATGTGGTTTAGTCCAGAGAAAAGGAGACTTGGAGGAGACCTTATCCTCCTCTACAACTACCTGAAAGGAGGCTGTAGCCATGTGGGGGTCGGTCTCTTTTCCCAAGTAACAAGAAATAGGACAAGAAGAAACTGCCTCAAGTTGCACCATGGCACGTTTAGACTGAATATTAGGAAAAACTTTTCACCAAAAGCATTGGAAAAGGCTGCCCACGGAAGTGGTTGAGTCACCATCCCTGAAGGTATTTAAAAGACCTGTAGATGTGACACTTAGGGATATGGTAGGGATTTAGTGGTAGACTGGGCAGTGCTGGGTTTAAGGAGTTCATGGTTTTTGATTCTGTAATTCAACTTGTTTTTCAGAGCTCAAATTGAAGATGCAGATTTGTCAGCTAACAAACATCTTTTTTACCGGCAAGCTGACCAGTACTCAGATCACAGTTACTGAGGCACAAGCAGCAGAAGACTGGCTGATTCAAATTCTAAAGAAACTTTAAACACAGAACCAAATATTTAAAAAGAAATTGCTTTTCTCTATAGAATAAAACTATCAGGAATTGGAGGCTACAAGAGTATCTCTTATGCATTAAGGTTATATTCGTATACAGGAGCTTAATGAAGAAAGAAACAAGACTAGTACCTGATGCTTGTGATTTGCTAGTCATTGGAGTAGGCAGGCTCTGCTCCCGTGGGGCCTGTCCTCCTTGTGAGTTCTTGTCCCATAGATTCACATTCTTGTAGTTATAACTGCTAGGATCTCCCCATGCTGACGTGCCATCATCGATATCCATTTTTCGACTGATTGACTGTGGAGAAGGTTCTTCCCAGCCACTAGGCTCCTCCTCTTTGGGGGCAGCTGGCTGTGGTCCGCTGTTCCAGTTTGGGTTTGGAGATCGCCCATTACTTGGAGTTTGGGGCGGTGGACCCCAGGAACCAGAAGACTCCTGCTGTTGCTGCTGGTGCTGTTGCTGCTGCTTGTTCCAGGAGTTGGGCTGTCGACCCGTCTCATTCCACGTTGAAGTTCTTTTACAATCATCCCATCCACCCTTTGAAGCAGCGCTTGTATTTGCACCATTACCCCAAGTTCCAATCTCATTTTGCCCACCTTCGCCCCACCCAGACACTGGCTTGTTTCCTGCACTCTCCCAGTTGCTGTTTTTTGTTTGGTCAACTTCCTCTCCCCAACCGTTCTTTCCAGAAGACCATCCTTGATTAGGTTGCCGTCCACCCCACCCCTGATCCTTACTAGAGCTATCATTCCAAGAGGAAGATGACTTTTCTTCTTGCCTTCCTCCTCCCCAATTAGAAGAATTGGAGTTCTTATAGTCATTCCATCCTCCAGTATTTTTGGGGTCCTTCCACTCTGTTGGGGTTGAGAGCTCACCCCATCCAGACTTGTTTTGATTGCTTTGGCTGGGAACATCGCCCCAGCCCCCTGAGTTCTTTGTCTGTGTGGCAGAGCTCTCCCACCCCTCAGTTCCTTTATCAGACTTCCCCTCGGGCCGTGGCATCTCTTCAATATCCCACACTGTATCTTGCTTAATTTGAGTCTGGCCCCAGCCAGTGTTTGAAAGCACTCGGGGGTCCAAATCAGTCCTGCTCAGCAAAGTCTGCAGGACTGCCTGGCAATCAGGATGCGTAGGCCTATATGATCGGCGTCCAGAATTGTGACTGTCACTACTTCCTGCTTTGTGGTTGCTTCCAGTGCTTTGACCTCCAACCTCACTTCCTGCAGAGCTGGAAGATCTTCCCCAACAGGGAGCCTGGGAATTGCCTTGGTTTTCAGGAAGAGGGTGGCCTTTTTGATTGTCCCATGCTCCAGTGCTAGAATTTGGTTGGTTTGGACCACTCCACTCTCCAATCTTCAGTTCATCAGACCCAGACAGCTGTTTCCATTCTCCCTGAGAGACCCCAGATGTTAATTTGTTCCCTTCACCCCACTTGCTTTCATTTGCATGCTGAGGGCCAAAGTTCCAAGACCCACCACCCGTAGACCGGTTATTGTTATCCCAAGAATCACTTCTTGACCCATTAGGTTTTTGAACAGAAGATCCTTTCCAGGAGTCCTCTCTATCCTTTCCATTGTTCCCGTGGTTTCCAGAATTGCTCTGCCCAGAGACTGTGTCAGTTCCAGAAGACGTCCTAGCTGTACCCCAAGATCCAACACTCCCAGTCTTTCTTTCTCCAGTGCTTTGTGAAGGGGTGTCAGTGCTCCTGGAAGGGTTCCCCAAGCCCATTTCAAAGGGCATTCCCTTATTCTCCATAGGGTTTGGTGAACTTAAGTTCAAGGAGTTAGTGTTTCCATTTTTTGGTCCATCAGTGTTATGAATTTGAGCCTGTTCTCTGCCAGAGACAAAGTTAACACCCGCATTTTCCATCTTTGACTGCTGTTCCCTAGAGGTCTGACCTACTGTGCTAATCTGTGCATTGGAGCTACCACTATCAGATTCCAGAGTTCCTTTCCTAGAATTGCCCTCTTGAATCAGTGCCGGCCAAGCAGATGGGTTGCTATTTGGGTTAAAGTTGCTGAAGCCAGAACTGGGACTGATTCTATCTTGTCCACTCAAGTTCCTCCAATTACCTAGTCCGTTGTTACTCTCGGCAGCAGGGTTGGAAGATTGAACAGATTTAGCCTTGGGATCAGATTTCCAGGCCCCAAGATTACATTCGTTTCCAGCGCTTCCAGACTGGCACTGGCTTCCTTTTCCTTTGTTATTAGTGGTGCTTCCTGGCAGAGTGTTCTTCTCCAAGCCAGGGTTCGAGGCACTGTTGTTATCGGTGGTGTTTTCGGAAGAAGACTCAGCATCTTTGCTGGCAATACAAGGCCACTCTTCCATGTCAGACCCGTCTACAATCACCTTGTCCCAGATGTGAGTTGGGTTGGCGTTGGTGCCGCTGTTGGAGGAGGCTCCAGGACCCCAAGTGGAATTTGCATAATTTGAAGCAGCAGCACCTCCAATTGCTGAATCTAAAAGAAAAAAAAAAACAACCAACAAAATAACACCCAGGGAAATCATTAATAATCAGTATTATTTAAAAGTATGGAACATCACCACTGATTAATGCTTTCATTAAAAAGAACCCTTCCCTCAAATGCGTAACAAAGTTGCTCAGGAAGAACATCAGGCTGGGAAACATCATTGAAACACTGATAAAAAATTACAGAAAACTCCCCAAAAGCATTTTGTGGGCATTTGAAATCACCACTGACTCACTACTTCTGCCAACAGTCCAGCTTTAAGTTCAACACAGTTAATGAACACTTTTGATGCTGGTCGTAGACTTCTCAAATACACATTTAAAATTATACTATATATAGAACAAGAACATGTATGCCTATTCATAGGCATGTGTGTACAGACAGCTGTTGGTTTGCTCCTCAGCTGACTCAAAGCAACTACAATTTATTATAGATCAAATGATAAAAGATTGAAGATGGAAAGTACATATGAATATATGAAGCTGAAGAAGTTTATCCTTCAGCTTCAAATATCTTTTTCAAATTGATTTTGCTATCGGGTTTTAGTTTCGACCCTTCGCGAAACAAATAAAATTAGTTCCAAAAGCTACTGTACGTCAAGAGTCCAAAGCTACGCAAGTTACAATTCCTACGTAGTATAAACATGCAAGCTACATTCAGTGTGTAACTGCCCCACATTTTGTCACTGCTTTATTTACCTTAGACGCCACAGTATGTGGTTTTGTGAGCAGCGAAGCTCATCTCTCTGCCACTGGACGGAGAGGCTAGTAAGAGATCTCACTTTTCTCTCTCAGCAGCTCTCAATTCTTCAAGTTTCACCTCCCATTTGTGATGGCAGTCAAGCCCTTTAACTAAGTCAACTGCATTCTCTAACTTAATGCAAAACTGTCCACTTTTTGACAGGTTAGGTTTTTGCTGGCTTAGCACATTGTAGGAGGTAACCTGCAATTTCAATGAGCTTTGGAATCACTATAAGGAAATGAACAGAATAAACAACAATATACAGAGTCCCTTTCTTTCATTTGTAGTGAACTATTATTATGTCCTACATGGTATGACATCACGTGCACGAGACATTTGTACAGTTTTAAAGAAGACATAAATTAATACAGTGTCACAATAGATGAAGCCTATGTCAGTGCTGACAGCACGATGTCTACATGTATGCAGACACATTATCACTATTTAGTTTAAAACATCAGCCAAGATTCCCTTGCCATCCACATTATTACCTGATACTCTAAATAATTTAAGTCCATTAGAACCTCAGTGTTGTTCTCTATATAGGGTTCCACTCATTTTTCCTCTATATTTTTAATCCAAGGGATCCTAAACTGCCCTCACAAGTTCCCAGTGATGAAGACTAAACACTCGTCCTTGGACAAAACCACATACAGAACCATAATATATTAGTCTTATTCAGTTATTCCACCTATTTTGCAGAGCACAGACTCCATAGTAACAGCTGCAGCAGCATTCATACCTGGATATATACTGTTACTACCAGTACTGGCTCATATGACAGCTTCCATGCAAATAAGGCAAATAGCTTAAAAAAGTGGATAACCCTCCCTGCCTCAATTCCTGTGTTATATAATAAAAACTGACAATTTCTGGTTGCAAATACTTTCAATAGAAGATAAGATCAGCTTTCAATGCCTGTCTGAGGCTTTCAGCTCATTAGCTTAAACAATCAAAATCCACTGAATGCCTTCCAAATCTCCCTTCACTGAGAGCTACCAGTAAAGATCTAGACTTTACAGCAAGGTTTGAACTCCCTCATAAGCTCTGAATATTGATGAACAGTAGTTTGTCTTCACCCATTAAACCTCAGTCACCAAGATCCAAAAGACCAAGAAGTTCCCAAGTACATTCTGTTCCTTCTGTTGCCTTAACCTCAAATGCAAACTTAACAATAGCAAGGAAGTATGACTCTACCGATATTTATATCCGTCTATCATTTAGCACAGAGTAACCCTTTTTTCTCCTTCCAATTAAAAAAACTGTGATTAGACTGATCACAGGAAGAGATTAAGAAGAACAGCCAAAGACAAGCTCAAAAGACTGCAAGGTTGCTTGCTGTCCACTGTCTTTTGAACTTACAAATGATTCAGCAACTGAAGGATGCATGAGCAGCTACGCGCTTAGCAGGACCTTCAAATCAGTGACTTTAACAGAGCATTTCATTTCTGTGAAAACATTCTAAAAGTATTAAGATCGGGATGCTAACATAGTGTGCTAGATCACAATTTAATGGATTGTTTTATAAAACCAGCATCCCCTTGCTATATTTGACAGTGGCGTCAAAAATTTGGCACTCTGGTTTAGTTTAAAGATACTGGGCAAGGAATCTTGGTTCTTAAAGGGACTCTTCTTTAATAACAAACATGCTGAAAATGAAGCTTCTGATCTGACTGAAATGCAGAAAGTTACTAGCAAATGGCTACTTTTAAGGAGTCCTGAAATCAAGTTGCAATTTTGCTGTTAGAGACGGTGGTGGAATGTTGCAATTACTGAAAGACTTTCACCACTAAAGTATTCGCTTTATTGTCCAAAACTTTCTTCCATGTCCTGAATTATTGCTATTAGAAGAACTACACAGAACACCTGTCACCTCATCCCCCTGTATTGGTACGAGACAATAGTAACCTTGGTGTCATCTTTCAGGGCACTGGTTTTGCCATCTTACAGAAGGATTTCAATACTAGTAGAAAAAGATGGATGTAAAAAAGGATTACGTGTTGACATTTTATATTAGGGCCTCATCAACTCCATCTGTGGCCATCTGGTGAATGTAAGAACACGAAGGAGCAGGTAAGCTGCATTATCTTTGCCTTTTTTCAGGTGGGATGAATTAATCACAGTATCAGTGCATATATGCCTGACTGAATTGGGCCCAACCTGAAATTTAGTTTGTCAACAGGCAGGATCTCAGATGGGATAAATGATGTGCAAGACAGATAGCAATACTGTACTTCCATAAGCACTTTGAGGGAGCACCAAAAGTGACAGCCTGGTCTTTTTCTTGCCCAGCTGCTCATTCCCATTCCTCCGGCACACCTACTTTCACATGCTAGCACGTATGTTCCCACTGATACTCAGGTGAATTAGTAACAATCAGACAAACTGGGTTTAAAGAACCACCTGATTTTATTTTAATACAAATCAGATCCCCAGCCCAGTTAACTGCATTACAGTGCAGAAATGTGGATGGGGTGAGGCAGGTCTGAAGGACACACACCTTTCTGGGCACTCCTGACTTAAATCAGGATAAAGCAACTAACCATTGGCTAATACAGCCATACAACACCTTAGCTGTTAAAGCACCATTAACCTAAATATAAAAATATGAGAATTCATAATATCAAGTTTCAGCCTCAGGGAAAAAAAAATTAGGTGTCAAATAATCACATAGAACTCCAAAATGGTCCTCATATAGTACACCCAACAGCAAAAAAAAGGCTGATCATGATAAATCTTGAAAACTTTTAGAATGCTTCACTACCACAAATTCTCCTTAGTCAGTCTACTACAATCACTGTACACCAAAGTATACAGAAGGTATACCAATGCTAGGACTTCATATATGAAGGAAAGACTTTAGGGTGTGTTTTTTTCCCCCCTCTTCACTTTTCAGGTGATTTATCAAAATCAGTTATCTCTAAGACATCTGTTTCTAAAGTGATTAGTTAAAACTCTGCCATTATAGTTTGACATTCACTCCGCCCTTTATTAAATAGTGAACAAAGACAAGATAAATAATCTGTCAAGTGGGGATTTGCTACAAAGGAATTCAAATACTGAAACCACAAAACAAATTGAATTATTAATTTTCCTATAATCCTTTTTAATAAGGACAGCCATCCCATCTAGTGTGTTTGATTCCAGAGCTACAAGCTACCTCTGTTTTTAATTCTCAGCCACAGAGAACTCTATAAAAAGTTTATGCTCTCTAAGACTGTGGTAAAAAAATCACCATCCCATTGATCTGGCACAGTTTTCAAAGGCAAACTCAGACATACTGGTATTGTTATCCTTTTCTTTTTGGCTTTCAGGCATCTGTTATTTCTTTTTTAAACACCCTTATTATTAAAACTGAAGTTGTCCTTGACTTTTCAGGTCACCTAATTCTCTCCTTTAGAAGGCAGATATCTTGAGCGGAATTTTGTTTTTTCTACTATTATAATTTAAGAAGAAATATTACAGCTACTGCAATTCCCCAAGGGTATAAAAAATTGAGGAGCAGCCATAATTTCCCCATGCTCATAAGACAATCCTTAAATCAATGAATTTTTTGAAATTCAAAGTGAATGGAAAAGTAAAAACAGGACAGTCGCCATTTGTATAAGGAGGCTTATATAATTAGAAAACACAAGATTACTACTAAAAAAAAAGTCATGAGGAAAAGGACCATCTTTCTGTTTCATCCAGATCAGAAGTGACAGACATCTGCCCTTCACAGACCTGGCATCTACCAGATGCTATACCATCTACACAGATGACACAAAAACATGACAAGATAAGAAATTCACATAAAGAAACTTAAAGAACTTATTAAGAACTAATCAGTGACAACTATAAAACTGTTTATTCACGCAGTGTGTTTACTCTGCTGGGGATCATTTCCACCACCCATTAAAACCACGCAAAACATACTTGAAAAAAATTAACTCTTTTTCTTGTTCCATCTAGTAGTAAAAATTTTATCAACTGCTGCCAACAGCAAGAGAAGTCAGTATGCTAAAATAGCAAAAGCTTGCTCTCCAAAAGCCATCGGAGGAGTTTCATTATATAATGATGTGCCCATGCACAATTTTAGTCATCCCTTTTCTGCCACGCACAAACACCTGCTCATTTAGTACTCTTACTGCTACTTGCCTGTTGCAGTCCCACTGTCGCTCTGCAGCAGTGCTCCTGTCACTGGTTGTGCGTTGTTTGGGTTTGCTCCTGGTGCTGTTGGGGGCGGAGGCCCTGCTCCACCCCCAAGGAGCATACAGGATGGCGGAGGGGGCTGCCCACGTTTCAGTAACACTTTGTGGTCCTGCTGGCAACGGAATCGCGGCGGCACCTCCCGAGGCATGTAGCGGGTGGCGCTTGGCGGTTGTCCGTTCGGCACTGCCACCCTTTTGGCATTGTTGCCACCATTGACTGGTGGCGATGGAGAGTTGCCAATTGGGCTGGCAGCCACTGGTTGGCTTAAACTTGGTTTCGTCACTTCGGGCACTGAAAAACAGGGAGAATGAAAATCAGAAGTTTTTCCACTTAAACCTGTGTTAGCTACAAGAACTCACTGTGACTCTTTTTTTTATTATTTAATTCCTCTCTGAAATATGGTGCAGCTTCAGTCTTATCAACAACCAAGAGCAATTTAATAAAAGAAGCAGGAATATGCAGCAGCAGCAGACTTCAGCTTCCATGTGCAACTCTGTAGTCAAGGATGAAACTGTGCCCTCAGCAAGTATTTCACTCTTAGTCCAAAATTTCTTGCAAATGTAAAGTTGGCAAAGAATACCTCCCTAGACAATGAGTCATTTTAAAATATGAGCAGTCAAATGTAACTGGCCCTGCCTCCCCTCTCTGTTCCTTCATCTTCAGCTGTTTTTTGGATTATTATGCATCACTTACTAGACTACACAGCCACTGCCTGAACAAACAAAAAGAGGGGAAATAACCCACCTCCTCTTGGATTCAGAGTTAACAGTTTTGAGTTCTCTGTACTGCTCTTAAATAAGGCAGTAATAGCTGACTTTCATGCCCAAGACACTCCTACATACAGTGACTGTACTGGGCTTGCTTAAAGTTTCCCAGCTGGTCACCAGGTGCCCCTATAAGCAAGGACCAGCTGCTCCTGAGGGCTATTAGGTATTGGAGAAGAAGAAAAACATAAACAACTCCTTGAAGTGCTAACACCATCAAAAATTTGCTTAAGAGACTCTAGACTCATGTCCCCTTACACTGTCCATGTGCTTTTTTGGAAACACAGAAAAAAATTCTTAGCCAGGCACCTAGAAGGTGTTCAGACATCAGACTCCAAAGGCAAGGAAAATTTAATACACCTATTCCAGCCTTTATGGAAGATTCAGAAAGCATTGTCCAGAAACCCCTCCCCCGAACAGTAAGAATAATCAGTAAAACTTTTACTCTTAAAACTGTGAGATCAACACAAGTGAGCCTCTCTTAGTCAACATGAATGCATTATTATTCACATTTTATTTTTATAAGGGTTTTCTGATTTCTCTATAAAGGCTTCATTGCCCAAACCCCAAAAGGTATTGTTAGCTGTAAAATCAAGTTATTTTAGTCCTTTTCTGTCAATAATGGCAGTTTTCCCTCACAATTTACAGAAAACTGATATGCAAACCAAGATTAAATATATTTTTACATCAGCTAAGTTGTTTAGCTTAACTTTCAGGATGCTCACGCATCAGTCCTGCCTTATCTGTTGGACTTTTATGTGCTTGAACTTAAGTTTTCAGCAACAAGTAATGTTCACCCTTTTTGGTACCTCACCAGAAGCAGTACTTTCCTTGTCTTTCATTTAATTTATACAGGCAGTTTCAGCTTTTGGTTACTTGCCTAAAACCTTTGCAGAACTAAATATTTCAGCTAACTTATCCACAATCCTCATTCCTTCTTCATGTATTTTGATGCTGACAACACATGAGCAGAATAGTTTCAAGTTCTCTATTTTAATCACCTTAACTTTCATTTCTTCTGAATACTCATCTTCAGTATTTCGTCTTGACTCATAATTCCCCTTCCTTTTTCAATAGTTTTGATCAAGATCTGAATCTGAGCTCAAGTCAATAAAAGTACTCCTTAGAATCAAAGATTCTTACCTTTGGTTTTTTGATCTGTGACCTGCAAATTAAGAGCAAGAATGTAAATAGAGTTTTCAGAACCTCAAAACAAACACTGAAAAGGTTGTGCTAAATCAAAACCTTATTGTATGAGCACAAGAACAATATTTGTTGTTGAATGAAAATAACCAGCTGATGAACTGCAAGTCTAAACAGTAGCTGTAGTTATACATACATAAGTTTTTGAAAGTGCTAGAACTCCTGTAAAATTCCTTTGCCCAATGCAGAAACAGTAATTACTTCACTCATGATGATTTTAAGATTCATGCCCCTCCTCATCCCAAACATGGATTTCCAAAGCACAAATAAACATGTGCTATAGCACTACAGTTCTTTCAAGTTTCGGAGGTGAAGTACTGCAGCTAAAATGTAACAAACCCTTCCCTCTATGAGAGTATCCATCCTCACAGAGAACTGCTGGGGCTAGCAGGAATAACCACAGCAGCAGTCTGTCTCTCTGCCATCTTCCCATTTCACCCTTCTCTTAAAATCTTTTCCAAGAAGAAATCCTAAACCTTACTGGATTCATTGCCACAACTATGAAATGTACCAGCAACACCTATAAAGGAAATCTGTTGAATGCAACAAGAAGTTAATTACTGCAATGAGCTTTCATGCTGGCCAACATACCCATTATGGGTTTTGCTGTACTTCTACATTGTTTTGGCATAGCAGATTTCAAGCTTGTAGAGACAAACACACCACTGTTATATTCTCTGGAATCATGTGTATTGTAGCATGTTTTGAACCTGTCCATCAGGAGTTCCACTGCACAATAATGAAAAAACCCTAAAGATCATCATGTGTCAGGTTCTATGACACCTATTCTTAAAAGAAATTGCTGAACTAGTCCATAATTCTGGAAAGTACACACTGACAGTATAGCATAATGAAAGCACAAGTAAAAAGCAGTTTATTGTTGAAATCAACGAAGCCAGAACTCCTTTGTATGGTAAAGAATAAAAAGACAAACTGCACTGAAATGCTATGGCATCATTTACTTTACAAAGATGAAAACTGCAGTACGCAAAGTGGAACATTCACTGTAATAAAAGATCTTAAGCACTGTAACTTCACAGAATTACATAATCCAAAAGTCTCCAAGATCATAAAAATGCATCTATACCAAAACTGCATCTGTAGCAAGCCAGACGCTAATTTTCAACTTCACTTATGAAAAATCCATATATACATAATGGATACATCCTCTGTGACACAGTTAAAAATTCTGCTAAGCACTTATTGACTCTGATGCTCCATTACTAAAGGAAAAGGGAAAAGTTTATTCATTAACACAATCTGGTAATGCTGATGGATTTACTACAGTCAACAGTAAGCAGTAAATTAGTAACTTGTCTACTTGGGAAAACCCCATTTTACCAAATCTTTCAAGAATTCTACATGAAAACCACAGTTTGATTTTGGAAAAAACCACAAACTACTTCTGCCTATCCTGTATCTCTATCCTAGTCCAATTGATCTGGCTTTTTCTAAAATTCAAAAGCTGAAAAAATGTGTCACTGTCTCAGAATTACAGCTGTCATCTCTCTGAGGGCAACCTATGAGCATCAGCAGGTGAGGAGCAGCTACAGTGAATGAGAAGGTGGAGTCAAGCTCAGGCTTCTGATAAGCTACCAAACAGTCCCCTGGACACCAAACACAGGAATTCAGGCTGTGAATTTGATTGCACAACCCCTCTCAAAGCCATTTTTTTATATTATTTTATTTTTAAAGTTTCAGATGATCCAGACATAAACAACTGTTTCGTGTTATACAAACTCTGTTTGAAAAAGGCACCCCCAAATCGCTGCTGCTTATTTGGTGAACACCTTCACAGTCACTAAGAACAAACACACACATTTATGTTCTGTCCATTCAGTTGCCTGATTTGTTATTCTTAGGTACATCCAAGTATTACTCTTAAATTTAGCCTCTAGGAGATTAACTTAGTCTTTACCCTTCCCGAGAGTTTGGCAGAATATCATAACATCCAATAACACTGAGTAACTTAGTAGGAGAGAGACCACACAGGAAAGCTGGCAAATCTTGTATTCAAAGCACCAATTCCTCAGTAAGCACAGCACTGTTATCAAGATGATCAGTACAACCTTTTGAAGTTTCTCTTTTATCACTGAATATCAGCACATAATCCTCAAGTCACTCCTCTTTATTCATCAAGGTCTGCCTCCTCCTGGTTCCTACACATACTTTTTTACCTGAACATCAAACAGCAGGAACACTGAGGCAAAAAGGCACTGAAGAGACCTTATTCTGTAGCTACTGATCTTTTGCACTATTACTGGGAACGTATCAACACAATGACTGCATAAAGACAACAGAAACACATCAGTTTATCTGCATCTAATTTAAACTGATAGACTCAAAATGGTGAAAAAGCCAGATTAAAAAGCACCCTGTATAAGTCAAAATTTAACTGAAGTTGGTGCTGCCTGTTCTCAGGAGAAAACTGCAGAATCTGACCTTCTGTAGGATCTGTTCTTACTGAAGCAACTCAGAAACAAACTCCAGAAAGAAAGTAAAGCCTTCTGCTCTTAATTTCACATAATCACTGAGGTTGGAAAGGACAGCCTCTGGAAATCTAGTGCACAGTTCCCACTGCTGTTCCCCACCCGGCCCCAAGAGTCTCCTCAACTCTGCAAAGTCATCAAAACTAGACTGCACAGGGCCACATTCAACACATTTTTCAGCATTTCCAAAGACAGAGGCACCACAACCTCTCTGGGAAACCTGTTCCAGTGGTTGCCCAGCCACATACATGCACAAAAAAAAAAATAGTCTTTTTATGATTAAGTAGAATTTCAGTATATGCATGATGCCTTGTGCTTGTCACTGGGCATCAGTAGAGAAGAGTCTGTTTCCATCTTTTTACTCCCTTCCACGAAGTATTTACAGAGGTTGGCAAGATCCCCCAAGCCTTCTCTCCTCCCTGCTGAACAGTCCTAATACTCTCAGCTCCTCCTCATTTGTAGATACTTCAGTCCCTTAATCATCTTAGGGGCCTTCTGCTGGACTCACTCCAGGAGGGTTGCATCTGAACTAGACAGAAAGGATTTTACCAGTAAAAAGCATGGATAAAGCCATTCATGTGTCAACTCCTAGAACAATCTACTAGATTTTCTGCAAAATAGAGACCTTCTAATACACCAAGTTTCAAACCCATTTTCTGAGCAAAACCAATTTTTGGTGACTTATCAATTCTCCGTGACTCAGACCTGAACTGATACGCTTCAGCAAAAGTGCTACAGAAAATGTAAAATGTAAGCAACACTTGGCAAAAAATAAAGGGAACCTCCTTCATGTAAACTTCCTTAAGCACTTAAAAAAGACCAAAAAAAAAAAAAAGGATCTTCCTGCTCTAGAAAATAGTCAATTTTACTGCAAGAATTGCAAAGGCCCAGCAGTGCTTCCATCTCCAAACACCTCAAACCATCAGGAGTGGCATAGAGAGATCAAAAGAGCCCATATTAAGTAACTTAAATAGTTTATATGAAAAAACTTCTTTTACTCAATAAACACCCTAAGGAGAAGAAATGTCCAAGTTAAACACTTTAGTTTCAGAAAAATGATACAAAAATACTCTTTCAAGAAGCATCACTCTAATCTAAGCTCTAATACAAACAATTTAGCATCTTTATACCACCAATACTATTTATGTTTTACCTGGATAGAAGAATTCAAATATCAAAACATACCTTCTGAGCAGAGTCCTTCTTTTTCTTATCCTCTTTCTTCCTTTTCTTGTCTTCCATTAACTGTTCTTCCCTTTCTTGCTCCTTCTCTCTGCCAAAACATGAAAAACAATGAAATGAGCACAATCAAGCTGTGTAAGAGCCACAAGTACTGTATGCCTCTCCCCCCCAAGAAAGGCAGTCAAGCAGCTAGATTACTCTTATCATACTCATTTCCATTTGAGGGTTTCAGTCTAATTGTGATAAGAAAAGCACCTTCAAGCTCAGTATGGCCAAAATCACACCACATGTTGCACAAAGGAAAATTCCTTTATTCAGATCAGGTCTCTTACAGCAGTTCCCTATATAAATTAACTACATGCCTGAGAGTAGAAAATATATTCAAGATGTTCTGGCCAAAGTACCCTTATAATTGGGTTGTGCTATTATTTAACAAAGACTCTCATGAATCTTTTCATATGGTAAAAAAAAAAAAAAAAGGAAAGTTGTAATTTAGTATAAGATGGTTTGGTCTGATACAACATTTATCTTCACAAGGGGAAGAGATTATTCTATTGCCTGTAGCTATGTCACTTGTAAGAGACTTTAAGTGTCACATCAAATCAAACCCATCATTTATTATAAAAATCTCTAATTTAATTTCTAGGCTATTGTACCCACCCACTGAATTTTTGTGATGAAACTTGTAATATAAATTAACTTTCTGGGGACTCTATTTTTTTACACAAGAACATTCTTTCAAGAAAGTAAAAAAAAATACGCAGTTGCTATTGTTGTCAAGCTATCATCTTGTTGCTATGTTCTGTATCAAATATGAAAGTACCATGAAATAGTTGATGTACTGCATACATGCTATTGGCTGAGCTGTTTCTATGGTGAATCACATTTTTGTTAACCAATTCTCTTCACCTCCTTAAAAATAAATTTAAGGCCAAGTTTCCAGCTCACTTGGAGTAATTTCCTTTTACAGGGACAGAGTAAAACAAAGACAATTAATGTAAAAAGATGAGCTGACAGATAAGAGATAGGATCAGAGACTCTACAAATGGGAAACAACTAACAAGTATAACCCATAATCTTTCGGAAGAAAATTTTATAAAAAACAGAACAGCATTACAAACAACACCGCAGTTTACAGTAGTACTGAACTATTTCTTATATTTATGCATAAATCAAAGCTTTTTTCTGACCACAGTTTAAAAAGTTTAGACTTTAGTTGACTTTGCTGTTATATCACTCAGACTTTTCCTTCCATTACATTTATACGGTACAGGTAATACTTTTGTTTTCATTTTCTCTAGATACTGCCAAGTCAGTGTACAAAGTGACATTTACACAACTAATTGATTCCTACAAAAATACTTTGAGATGCTATGTATTAATAGCTTCCTGATTGAGGACTTCAAAGAATTCTCTTAATGACAACAGGTTCTATGGAAAAGTCTTCCTTGTTTCCTAAAGTCAGGCTCTCTCTCTTCACGCATCGATAAAATTGATAAGGGCAAGATGAGTCCTTCGTAACAACATCCCAAGGTTACCACCAAATGCAATTACTACACAATGGCAAGTTCAGTCTGCATTTAACAAAGTTCGAGGCAAATGTTCCACATCATATGGAACAGTGCTTTATGCACTGTCTGGTATTGCTTAAGCCAATTTGTCCTTGCTTTTTCTGTTCCCAGTAAAATGTCAAAGCATACTTCCCAGTACTGAACTCTAACAAGAAAAAGCCTTGCAGGTTTTTCAGTGAAGGACTGGGGAGGTTAGTGTACTCTGCACTGTCCATCACAGCAGAGAGACAGAATTTTCTGTTTTCTTTGAGTCACAGATTGTAAGCCACACGAAAAAGCTCTCTTGTGACACCTTCGTCTTTCAAAGTTACTGTAACCTCAAATTACTCTTACTACTATTGCACTGTTGAGCTACCTATACCTTTTGGGCTGCAGTGTCAGCTACAAATACACTATTTCCAAAAAACTTCCTTGCAGCAGGCAAAAGTTTAGAGAGCTGTCTTAAAAGAGCTGCTGAAAAATGGTAGGATCAAAATACAAAATGACTTCCAGTAACTGCCTGGCACACACACAGCCTTCTACTTAAAAGAACTTTCCTTAGTTTTGTGATCAGAAAAGCAGGAATGGAGAAGAATGAGAAAAAAAATGTCAGAGCTGAACCTATGGCTTACAATGACATGCAGCACTAAAAGGAGTCAAGGACGAAAGATCCATAGCCTGGAAGTAATCACCTAATTATGGTCTGCCTTTGTGGTAAATTTAGGACATGGACATTGCTACTGTTGCTGCCTTGTTTTCCAATCTATATGGACTAAGGCTGCTAAGAAGCCCTTTGTTTTGCATGACAACCTCCCCTTCTGCTCTTTTAGTAGAGATGCACATTTAATATTCCATTGGGCACATCACCAACAACCACAATATAGCAGCAACCAATACTTAGTCTACTTTATTTACCAAAACTGTATTTAGGCTTCAATTCATGTAAGTTCTGCTGAGGTGGAAGGGATCTATCTGAACACTTGGGCTACATCACACGCACAAGATCATAAAGTTCCTGACAAAGCGCTGAGTGAAACCTCACAAACACATAGGAAGTATGAAGCTGCACTCACCAAATGACAGAGCAAGAATGGATGCTCCAGACATGTTAACAAAGTACCACTGAATTAGGGGGGTAAACAGCTTATTGCCAGTTTCAGTATCACACTCGCCATCTTCCCGATTCTGCCCTTTCACACATTTCACTACTATTTGTTTTATGATCAATTATTTTCCTTTTCAGTTGTATGCAAGAAGCAAGTTTAACTTGCAGCTGCCTATTAACCTCATCAGCCAAAGGATAATTCTTCCTGGCCTGGTCAAGAAAACTGGGAGATCCATCGTGTACATTCCAGCAGCCAGCTGCTTACACTGACAAGATGAACAAGGGCAGAAAACCCATCAACTCCAAGCAGAGTGAATTTAGAGTAATACAATGGGGTGTGGTTCCGGTTTTTGTTACCAGCACACAGTAATGGGAACACAGACCCACCACAATCCTGAAGAGGAAGTTTGCTGAACAGCAACCAGCAGCCAGCTTTTCACTTTAGCTTTCTTCAAGAAAGCATGTGTTGGTCTTAAAAATATGACCTAATTACACTATGTTTCCCATAAATCTTAGAATCAACATTATGGAAAAGTATTTAAGAAGTGTATTACAAATTTTAATTCCAAGCACTATTAAGTTGTATTTCAAAATGTTATTTTATTCATAAAAAAACCCAAACCCAAACAAACCCAGTAGCTATGATGCATTACACTCAATACCTTATTTAAGTTCTTACAACAACCTCTTCTGGCTAAGTCAAAAGAAATCAGTTCGGAGAAAGGAAGTTTTTTCAGCTCGTTAACTAGAGACAAAACAGACAACACTTGTGAAGTCCATGTTATCAAAGCATCCATTTCAGGAAAAGAAAAAAAAAAAGAAGAAAAAACAGACATTCAAGAAATGTGCCCACCTCCAAAACAATTTGCCAGTTTTGGAAATTGTTAATTTCCTGTAAAATTCTAATATCCATTTTTCAAAAAAATTCCATTTTAAAAAGAGTTGTTCTGGCAACATTATGGGTTCGAGGCACAGGGAAAGGACAGAAATTCCTAGAAACTTAAGCTTGGCACTTTAGTGCATGCAACTTCCATTTCCTTCCTCAGGTCTACAGGACAACAGTGTGAGAGTTTGAAAGTTCCTCGTAAAGGTGTGGACTAGATACCAGTACCCTGAGTCATCTTCCCTCCTCTTGACCTCATACTTCACTTAATTTCACTACAGTAAACTTGGTTTAGCTATACTACGACACAGCACAGGAGAGACAGTAAACTTCCGTAGGTGCACTCTGTTCTCCACAGCATAATAAGGATAGAGTGACTTACAAATCTGCTTCCAAATTGTGAGTCAAGTTCTGCATCTTCGTTCAAAACACACAGGATTCTGAAACTACACTTATAATATCAGTAGCACTTTTAAAAAACAAGCTTTTATCTATATAGCTACAAGGTCATGTTAACAACTGCTATATCCTTCCTAAAGCCATAACTAGCCAGAGCTAAAGGCCACCACCATGTGGAGAGAATGACACTTGAGCTATTCACTAACTTTTTCTTACAGACAGGCCTCTAGTGATCCAAAATACCAGACTAATCTTTCATAAATAGATGCAAAGACTCAAAACTTGAAGGACTAAACCAGAAATTTAATCTACAGTAAGGTATCCAACTTTGGTCAAGATCTGAGGTAAGAACCATTTCCGGTGAACTACAAGCACCTAGGTTCTCAGCATTTCTGAAACTTCCCTTAGTATTTCAATAAATTATACAGCCTGGATATCAGCAGAATTTGGCATCACACATTAGTGTGTTGGATGTGTTGCAAAACACCTTTATAACAAGCTTAAGGCCAGATGCAACTTGCAAGACAGAAGCTCCTCTCAAATCGATATAAGGACAAAAACTCTTCCAGAAAAAAGTAAAATGTCTTTAACAGCACTATTTCATGAACAGCTTGCTGCTGCCACTGATAAGTATTTTTTCTTTTGTTCCACTTCATTTCTCTTCATCGGGCTCTGTCCCTGACCTTCTCTTGGTTTGAGCCTTCTCTGGAACTCAGCTGATCATATGGGAAGCAAATTCAACACACAAACACTCACCTGGACCATACCACTCCTATACTCAACACTGTTTTGTAAATGGAATTGGCCTAGAGTATTATCAGATAATCACCACAAGTAGCGTGCACAAGCATCGAGGAATCTTCTCCTTTCCAAGTAAGGTGCTAGACTGGTTGCAATTGAATGAAACTGCATCTTACTACATTGCAACACCTCTCACACAGCACCCAGGTCAAACTGTATCATACAAGGGTCTACTAACAAAAGGGAGTGTATTTGCTTTTGAAACAGACTCCTATGATGTTCTCATATATTAAGGAGAATGTTTCCTCTGGGTTGGATTTAGTCCTTTATCCCATACTCCTCATATATCACCTGAGCATTGTCACCTGCACCTGAGCAACTCTCCTAACTGTAACACAGGCTTTATTGGTGCAACCCTTCAGCATAAGAGTATTCATATATAAATGCATTAAAAAGCATGAGCTGATTAGAACTAAGGGCTATGAGCAACGAAAAAAAAGTATACTACAACTCCCAAACGACTTCTCTGAGGCACAAGCCCCTCTTGCTGCAGCAACAAACACTGGCAGTCTGCAGCTTGAAATGCTCCAGATGGATGAAAGCTTTTAAATCGTATCTGGAAGCTGGATGTCAGAGACTAAAAATGAAGCAAAATTAAATGCACTGCTACCGGAGCATAGAAATCCTTACCATTTTACTTCACTTTCATTTAACATATCCCACTTAGCAGACATGCTCCATTATTTCAACAGCATGAGAAGAGTACAGCATGTCCAAACACGCAAGAGTGCTCCAGCACATTTAAAGAGAACATCAAACAGAAGTAAGACATAACACAGCAATGAATAAATCCCAGGGCTGACAGACCCTAAATTCCTAAAGGTAAAATTACTTCCACTAGACTAAGTCACGTAAAGAGTTATGATCCTGCTGATCAAAAGAGTCAAAATGAGATTAATTCATTTTATAAAAAAATGTTAAAATGCTCAACATCACAGCCACCTTTCTTGTTAAACAATGCTTGCATGCATAGACTAGACAGTCATAAGCCCTACAAAACCTGGTTACAGAGGAGATAGCCATTTAGAAAGTCAGTCTTTAGGCTGAATGTAAAAAAACCAGAATATGAAATTACTTTAGGTCAAATGACTTCTGATGTTTATAAGGAAAAACAAGTGAGTATTGATGTAAGGGATAAACTATGCCGTTAAAAATCAGCCCCTTAGTAAATGGATGATTGTCCCACACTTTCTGAATGTAAGTGAAATCAAGGTATCAGAACTCAGCCCTTCAGTAGAGTATGAAATTAAGACTTCCATATTTTCAACACTCGTGGAAACGTAAGACCAAAGTGTGTCATATCTCTCTCTCCCAAGGCAAGCTGTGGGTTTTATACACCACAATATATACTCACCACCTATTAAATAAAAAGACTTCAGAAAGCGTGTTTGTAGAAGTGCTCTGTAAAGCAGCATTTTCAAAAGACAAAAGATTACTCCAAAGAGTTAGAGTAAGCTGCTTTTTCTTCTCTTTGGCTGAAAACCAGAACGGCGTCACAGCAAGAATTTGCGTACTTTAAATAGCATATCTGGCACAACCGATAGGGCTTTATCGCAGCAAAACATCAGGCATTTGACGCTGCTGTAGAAAACAACCAACTTAAAAACATCAGCAAACTGGCTCTGCTAAAAGTACACTTTTCCAAAGAAACATTCCTTATAGACTGTTACTACAGTTGTTAACAGAGTAGGATCAATTCTTCGTGGGGTATTTTACATATATATATATACACATATGTGTGTGTGTGTGTGTGTACAATGGATTACATAATAGAAAGAAAACAACTCTGACCATAAAGGGCTGCTTACTTTAAAGACCTGGACGGTATAAGCTACACAATGCAACAACAAATGCTCATAAAGGAGGTTCGCTCTTGACTCTTCAGCAACTGAAGGGGGAAAATGTCAACTTCAATTTTAAGAGTCTCCTGACAATAAGAAATCCTTGGAATGTGTTAAAAAGATGGAATTGAAATGTTTTTAATATTCCATATTTCTTGCTTGCACTCCTTTACATTATTACTCTTTCCAGCTGTTATCATTTATATACTTTAAAAACTGACTTCCAGGTACAATCTGAAGTTCCTAAATGTTAGCCATTTGGTAAGAAAGAAAGTTTTAAGAATATGGAGAGCTATACCCAAAGTCCTAGAATGTTAAGCACTGAGCAAGTTTTCTCCTCTACTTGTCTTCAAACACTTCAGAGCTTTTCCAGATCAGTAATTATTATTTCATAGCATGCACACTCACGCATACTAAAGACACAGATAAAGTGTGTTTAGACAACTGTGAAATGTGGTGAAAGTAGCCCAAGAATGGCAAAACATTAGGTTAGAAATCTGCCTGTAATTAAGATGTCCAGTAATGTATCATATCAGAACATTCCTTCAGCAAGACACGGTTCTATTCAGGACTTCAAGGTTTTACGTGATTATCAAAAAGCCTTCCTTTCCTCTAAAAACTACTCACACATGTAGGAAGCTCCACTATCTGAAACTGTTTACCAAGGAAAGTATCTTTGCCATCCTGAAAGCCACAAAAAATACGTACAGAAATGAATGCATAACAAAAACCATGGACCACTAAAAGGGTAACACCTACCACAACAGAAATCAACCAAGAACCTGTCTCTCTTACAGGCACAAGTCAGTTTTTTTGACAGGGGAAGAGCTAGCTGGCAGTCCTCAAGAAGTATACTGGATATCTCTGTTCCACTACAAATGATCTATCCTGGTCATATGTACTCTCCAAAACCATAATTCTCACTAACACCGTAATTTCAGCAGATGACAGACAACCTGGCAAAATATTTCTGTCTTCCATTAAGTGAAGTCCTTTCATTTCTGCACTTATTGTGCGTGTGTATGTGAGAAATCAAAGCTCTAGAGAGATGACCACTGAGAGAGCTGCAGCTGAACTTCCCTTTGCGTATGAGACACTTTTTCACTACACCATTCAAAAAGAACATTTTACCTACCTCACCGTGCATATAGAAACATTAGGCAGCTGAAGACAGCAGTTAATATTACCCCCATAGCCGCCTACTTCTAAGGTTGAACAAATCCAATTCCCTCAGCCTCTCCTTGTGCAAGATGTGCTCCAGAACACTAATCATCTTAGTGGTCATTTAATATGTCAGTGTCTTTCCTGTATGAGAGCCAAAACTGGATACACTATGTTAAAAACGGACTTTTAAGTGTTGAATCCCTTCTCTTGACCCACTGGCTATAGCCTTGCTAATACAGCACGTGGCTGGTTTCTTAACAGCAACAACACTCTACTGACTCACATTCTACTTTTTCTTTCTCAGACCTTCAGGTGGTTTTTTTTCTGCAGAGCCAATTTCTAACCAGTGGATGCCTAACCTACACTATAGCACGGGGTTATTTTGACACAGGTGTAGTACTTTTCATTTACAATTGTTGAATTTCAAGAGATTTCTGTCAGACCATTTTCTCCAAACTACTGTGTTCACCCTGATCAGCAATTATCCTGAGGGTACATCCTATCCCAACTGAGCAGGTCACTAATACAGATGTTGAACATCATCAGCCCAGCACTGACTCCCATAGGGCACCACACTGCCCAGCTAACAGCGGACTTTGCACTGCTGACAAACCAGCTCTGTACCGCTGACTGGCAATGCAGCTCTGGGATACTTTCTCCAAAAAAATGTATTACCTTAGAGTAGAACCAACATATATTTCTGTACATCGTGGTCCAGCAAGCAGGAAACTAATTACAGGTATGTCCTCTGCAGAAGAACTGCAACAGGAGCCTCTAAGTGAGCTCCCCTCCCCTTGAGGTGTGAATCAGCACACCGCTGCATTTTGCAGCCCAGATCAGTTCCACACGTCAAGCTCAAACCTCTACTGGCAGCTCTGCCAATGCTTCACTGCAGCTTTGAACAGGTTACAAACTGTGACACAAGTGAAGCTGGTGAGTATTACTGCCACCTTAATAATGCATTCTTGTAGGTATATATGAGAAGTGCTATTCAAAAACATTTACTATTCATCTTCTGACTGCAGTTAAAAAGCAAAGGCTAACTCCTGACTATGGTGCAAACTCAAAATTAACAAAAGCAGCTCTGTACTTTCTTAGATTACAAAATTCTGTCTTAAATGCCAAGAATAGAATTATTTTTTAACACTAAAAAAAGTCCCAAGAAACTAATCTATTTGCTATGGTAACTATGCCACAGCACACACACAATTATGATACTTGTTTTAGTGTCAGAATGCGACATCTCAGGAAGAATAGTGAAAAAGTATAATACAGTTTCATCAAATGAAACATCTTCTGCCAGAGTATCATTTGTGGCACCAGCACAGGCCGTACAGACAGTAAGAAACTGGATTATACAAAAACTGTGACAACAGAAGTAGTTAAATTTAAAATAAAGCTTAACATTTTGTGGATTATGACTGCCATTTTTATGTATTTGTGTTTCTCAGTCATAAAAAATCCCCAGACCTAAAGGCCATCCTGATAAAGATACAAATTATCTACAGATACTGGACAGAATTTTAGGGGAAGCTGAAAATAAAGTACCACATAACAGTGTTATTTGCTGTAGTTCTTAAACATACTATAAAATATTGGAGGTCTTCTTAACTTTCACAGTATGGCACTTTGGAAGGGATCAAGAAAAAAACCGAACTGTAAGTGAAGCTATTTACTGAAAGTTAAATTATAACGTGGGGAAAACAAAACAAAACAAAACAAACAACAAAACAAACCAATAAACCAAGCCCATACAGAATCATGCTCCTTACAGGCAGCTTCTACTGAATGATGAAGTACTTGAATTCTGTTTGCCTGGGGATATTATATGGATACCATAATAGATTCATAGTGGTATAATTTATATTTCATTTTAGGAGGGAACTAATTGTTTACTTTTACCTAGTTTTCAAAGAAACACTCTAAATTTATATGCTGTAAAAACCAAAACACTTTACACAAGTTAACAGCCTAACAAGCATATTACATACCTCCAGATCTGTGTAATATTGTAAAATTTTCCACATACAGTGCTTCAGGGCACCATAGTAATGAAAATAACATTTATCAAGCTTTAAGTCATTATTTTAATTATACTAAATCAAACTACTAAAGGAAGAATGTATTTAATTTTATCAGTGGGAAGTTAAGAACAAGGTTTTCCACACAAAGTTATTATTCATTGGTTGTAGGTCAAGGTGAAAGAACCAGCAAGTTAAGCTTGTTTTTTAAATGTATTAGAAGTTCAAACAACTCTGTACAGCTGGCTCAGATTTTCTTGGCAAAGGTATTTAAGGTTTGTATTTTCCACTCCAGTTATTACCTGAGGCAATGTTTATTTTTAACATGTAAGAAAATTCATTCAGTTACTTCCTGCAAATATTCAGTTTCAAGACTGTCATGATCCATATCAGAAAGACTAAGTTAAGGGCAGAAAGAAAAGCAACTAACATATTTTGCAGGTCTGGGAAATGCTGTATCAATCTTGTCAAACTACGGTATCTTCAAACAAATCTACCTGTATAGGTTCTGTATACTCAGCTGGAGTTGGGCAGGTAAATTCTTGGTGTTCCATTACTGCTAAGCACGCTCCATAAGTTAAGGCTTATAACTAGGGTTATAGGAAGAATGGTTTTTTTTTTATAATTGCTGTTCTTGGAGACAAAAACCATTGCTTATCTTCAGTAGAGACACATTATTCTTCTTCATCCTTATGCCAGCTGAGCTGAGAGCTGAAGCAGGACTGAAGGCAAGTAAAAAGCCCCCAGGAACAAGCTGTACAGCCAGGCTATAATAAAGCAGGACAAATATCTAGGTGCTTTTAATTTGAATCCACCTTACTGCACATGCACAAGCCAGCACTTATATTCAACTATGCCTCACAATTCACTGGACAAGTTTTTTACCTCCCTAAAGTACTTTAAATAGCAGTTTTGAAGCCCCTTGTTCTAAACCATACTTACGTGTTCTGTGCAGTGAGTAAAATGCAGATGTAGCATCTTGTATGAAGCAAAAAACTGAAACCCTGTATTTACATACATGAAGGATGGCAAATAGCTCCATTTAATGTTACTGTGCTTTATATAATTAGCCAAATGGCTAGCTGGCTAAGTTTAAACAGATGTATACTTTTGAAAAGCTCCTCAGTATCTTGCAATTTTAATGACAGTATATAATCATAACCTTCCTCTGTCAGTTGAAAGGAAAACCACACAAAGGACTGATACTTATATTGCTATGCAATAACCAAATACAAGCTGCTACAAGAGCTGATTATCGATCTTAGCAATCACTAAACTCAAATACAGTCTGAAGAAAGAACTTTTTTACCAGCTAAATACCATGGATTAGTGAGTTCTTAGAATGCAATAAAGTTTATATGTAGACCCTTCACAGTGAAACTGCAGTTAAGTACACTGTATACTGAACCTACATGAGAGAGATCTTTAACAGGCACAATTCAATCTGGTCTAGGACTAGGTAACACATGTTCAGGTTCTGGTGTTGGCTCTGAAATGCAACTGTTACATCCACTGCCTTCTCACCCTCTGCCACCTCTAATGATCTATTTCCTTAAGAAATACTTGCTATGCTTAGCAGCTCAGTAAAGTTGTGTACTTTTTTTTTAATTCTCCCCCCACCCTGAATTGACTTGGGGGAGGGAAGGATGACATTTAATAACACATGCTGCACAACACAGCTTTCCCAGGATATGTTACAAAATAAGAGACTGCATGACCTGCTCAAGGTTACAGAATGACTCCATTGCTCATGCTGCATTAAAAACTGGTATCCTCCTGACTCCTCCTGTATTTTCACTAATAAAATAATACCACTACTGAGTACTTGCAGAGCTCCTTTCATCACAGGATGTCAAAGGCCTTTATAAATATTAATTAAGCATTGCAACAACACTAAGAAGTATGTAAAACTTAATTCTGCACATGAGTAAACCCAAGCAAAGAATAAATAACCTATGTTCAAAGCCACAGGACAAGCCAACAGTAGAGAGAGAAATGGCTCTTGCCATTAAGGAGCACTCCATTACAAACAAGGACATAATTAATACTCCAAATGTGATGTGAAGAGCCCTTGATCACCAATACATTACTATAAAGCCTTGGTCATGTGCAATCCTGCAGAGACCACACTAAATTTCAGGCAGCATTCTCATGAAGACCCTTAAGTTTGTCTTCCTCCAAACACAGAAAACAGTCCTCATGAGATACTTATAAAATTCTGTGTTTCTTATTTGGTAACTTTCCTTAGCAAAGACAGGTATGAATATGATATTCTTTGGTACTTTTACAAAATTAACAAGTAATATTGAGCTGAGACACTATTCAAATATGAATTCAGACCTCGCAAGTGAAAGTAAGCTAGGTCTTAACAATCAATCACGTATTCCATAATTAAGGAAACAAAGTACCAACTCCTTTTAAGAACTCAATATCCATTCTCAAAAGAAACAACCACAAGTCCAAAATTAATGTTTTTCACAAACTATATTGTAGTCATCTCTTAATTGAGTACTTCAGTGATCTTACAACTTGAGATAACACCTCCACACTTGACTCGCTACAAACATTACTCTTTTACAATTGTTTCCTCTTCCCAATGACTGTAACTATCACCAATCTGTAACACTGATAGTTTTAGTGTGAAAGCCAACCACGCTAAAACATAGTGAAGTTAATTTGCTTCTATGTGCTGCTACATTTACAGAGTTTAAGGACAGGAGTGAGACTAATTTTTATATTTCTTAAAATTGCTATTAACCTGCCGAAAAGACCCCAAAGGTGACCAGCTCGGAACTCCTGCAAAAATTCCCTTTTAAATACAGTTTGAGAATCTGACATTAATATGACTGCAAAAAATACTTTTGCTTTGGAGAAAGACTACTGCTTTCTATAAAAGAAAAATCAAGTTGCACTAAAAACATTTGTAGATTCACTTTACAGCGAAACCAGTGTTAGAAAAGGGAACTTTGTTATTGCAATGTTAATAAAGAAATTAAATGAAAGATTGTGTAATTCATATTTCATCCCAACACCCGCTCAGGTTTTTCATGAGTTATTTTTTTAAACTTTCTTAACAGTTCAAGGACCAATTTTACTTCTCACCAAAATAACAAAGCTGATAAGTAGTTAATTGAATGAAAAACAGGTTTTTATTTTGTCTTTTTCATTACAAAGTATGTTTTTCTTCTGACTATGGAATAAATGCCTGGACATCGTGGTTTGGATTTTTTTCACCCTTTCGAATGGACATAATCTGCCAGCACAAACTTACTCTCTGGGCAATGAAGGTGTGTATCACCATTAGAATTTTATCTCAAGTTCTCTTTAAGAGTGCAAAACCAGAGAACAATTAAATATTATATTTGTACATGGCTTTCATCACAGGAAGCAATTTTTCTTCCTTCTTACACAGGACAACAGCTAGTTACATAGCTTATTTTATCATTAAGCATTATGCCTTCAACAGAGGACTGATGAGATTTAACAGCCATGCTTTAATAAACAGTATT
This sequence comes from Lepidothrix coronata, assembly GCF_001604755.1. NCBI lineage: Eukaryota > Metazoa > Chordata > Aves > Passeriformes > Pipridae > Lepidothrix > Lepidothrix coronata. The sequence goes on from NW_016690321.1 coordinate 2,181,097, forward strand.
CCACCCCCAGTAACTTTTTGGAAATCAACAGACAGAAGTTGCTGAGTATTCCTGGATGGAACTAGTCACTCAACCTTCAACATAAGTCTTGAAGATCCTGATCAACTCATTGCCACTCAAAAGTAGGACCAATTTCAAGATCAAATACTGCTGAGATGAGTCCAAACGTATTTGGAACCAAAGAGGGAGCAACCTTTCAGTCTGCAGCCACAGAAGCTTTACATTAACAATGTGCCCTCCAGACACACAGACCTAACACACACCTAACCATCAGGCACGTAACTCTCCAGGTCTGGAAAAGCACAGATACGTGATCTTAGCCAATACTCAGAAGAGGTTCTTTATATTCACAGAGCTGCTGATCCCTAGCTTTCATCTAGTATTATGTATAATGGATATCCCATGCAAAACATCTAACTGTACTGCAGCATAGAGTCATACTTTTTTGAGACACTCCGTAAGTCATGGAGGGCTGCACATGTTACACTAAGAAAGGAGTTACAATTACACTGTTTCAGACCATGGTTCTATTTAAGGTCAGCAAGTTCCACTGTAGAGGGCAATAAAGTCAGGACTCACTATACCAGTAGTAAAGAGATACAGTATTTACTGTATCACTAAACCATCTTATTTTATAAAGCTACTATTCAATATTTGTTGTCTGTAGGTAATTGCAGGTGATAAAAAAACTAAGATCTGGTGAAACAGCTATGCTAAATTTTAAACCAGGTGTTTCACAACAATGACAACAAAAAAGCTTACATACATTACCACTCCAAGTGTGTAATTAAAACACTGTTCTGTCACACATCAACTCTGGCCTGCATTTCAAAAATTTCTTTACAATATGCAAATATAAACTTCCTCCCTCCCTACTTTATTATGAAGATTTAAAAACTGATAGAAGTTACCTTGACAAATTAAATCACAAACTGCGTCCTTCAAATGGCTTCTAGAATCAGAAGCACACATTCATACCATGGAGTGATATTTTTAAGGTGTATACCTGACACCAAAGTGAGCACTTTTGCTAACAGACTGTACTCTCTTGTTCTGAGGCTTGCACCTGCTGTTAAGGCAGACAGGCAGGGATCAGGCCTCACTTAATCCTCAATGAGGATGACAGACTGCAGACCCTGCTCAAGAAACTAGGTAAATCACAAGGGAATTAAAGTCTTCTCCTTGCTGCATTGCTACAGACTTCCTCAAGGCCAAAACATGAGACTTTGTCCTAAAACGTGAGTGAATAAATGGAAGGTGTGGGGTTTACTATGGAATTTGATACACCCTCAATCCAAAAAGAAAACTGAACTCTATTCTAGGAACTTAGACCAAAATAAAGAGATATGCTAGACTTGATATCTACTCCTAAAGCAGTAAGACCTCGGGAGCACTGAAAAACAACTGTGTTTGACTCTTCTGAACCTTCAAATTGCTAAGCACGCAGATTCTTTGCAGAGCCTGCTCCATTTGTTTGCCAGATATGAGCTTCTCACCCTTCTTATTGCACCCAGCTGGCTATCCTTTTCACTAGTCGTTTTTCATTCAAAAATTATATAGATAAATTATTATTATTCAAAACAACACAACTCAATACTTCATGTCATGACTCGTGACTAATTAAAATGTAATCTGAAATTATTCACTGGCACACAGAATGAAAACTAGAAAAGTGTAAAGAAACAGGAAAAATGAAAACACCACCACAGCACAAGTGCAAGACATGACTTGTTTTGAACTCTAAGAAACTAAAAATCCTTCCTTATTAAGCCACTTAAGCAGCCAAAAAGTTCAAAGCCTCTCCAAACTTGCCTCCTCATATAATCACTTGAGTTTTGAGGACATAAAGATGTGCTGATTTGATCTGGCATTCTAAGAAAATGATTACCTAAGATCTCATAAAAGTATAAATAACTAGATACCCTCACCAAGGCATGGCAGCATCTACACACACCACTTGCACTCATTACCTAGAACCTTATTTTTGTCTATCTGCAACTGTGAATTCGTCATTCATGTGGAATGTTGATCACTGTTCTGAGTTAAAAGTATCACACCAAAGTTCTTTGTAATCTAGGGGTTTGCTATTTGCACAAGATACTGTAAAAAACAGTAGAAGAAAGACATAGATAATGGAAACGTAACAGTGAGTCAAAGTTGCATTGCTGTACGCTTTCTAAACTTCAAAGACTTAAAATTGCTGCTGCATTTCTGAAGAACACTGGATTTGACATAAGCTGTACATCCTTCTTTCCTCATGATGAACACATTCTGTAACAAAAATTCTAAAGGAAAATGTTAAATTTCTAAGCATATTACATCTCATGTCTACATTTTATGATATGGCCGAATATGTATCAAGGAAAATGTCTTCTGTTTTAGTAATCTCATAGGAAAATTTGTACAATATAATTCAGAAAAGCTAATAAACATCAGTTGCCACATTTAGCAAAGAAAAAGCCCTATCCCTTTTCTCACATATATAAGCACAATGTATTGGCATGTAATGCTTGTACAGAAATGTAGAAGTGCTTCACCATCTCATACCCTTTAATCTGTAATTTCTCCTCATGTTTTTGGCAAGCTATGTTTGGAAAGGTAAGACAGCTCTCAGTTCTTCATAGGAAGCATTATAGGAAGGATACTAGAAGTTCATTCAAGAGATTTGTAAGATCACATAAAACTGCAACTACCTACTAATAGACATATTTTTAAAAGGAGACCATTCCGAGGATAAATCAGGTTAACACCACATTTAACACTAGAAATATTACTGTTTATTCACACGGTTTTGCTAAAACTAACAACTAAACCAGAAAGTTATTGGAAACCATGGAACAAAATCATCACAAGCAGCAGCCACTGCACTACAATAAAGTACCATCATCTCAAATTGCATCCCTTCCTGACATAAATGGGAAAACACAAGCCTTTGCTTAACACGGTAGTGCCACCTTACTTGTAATCTGTGCACGTGACCTGAGACACTCCCATAGCGGTAACTTGGAAAAATGTGGAAATGTCTCTTTTTCATTCCAAAAGAATGAAAAGGGTGGAAAATTGCATTCTGCAGGCCATATAATACTTGCTTAACTGCCTATTTAAAATTAACTAGCCACAATACCTAGGAGGTAGAAACAAAAGAAGCTCTAGAAAACAGTCCATGAATAGGCAGAGCTGATTGCCACCTCTCATGGTCAATAATCTGATAAGAGCTTTTTGATTCATCCATTTTTATAGTCCTGATAAGTGTGCACTATTCCCTAGCTGCATTTTTAAAAAGTTAACTTTATTTCATGCCTTCTGGAAATAAAGCATAGATGAAACCACATAGTCTAGACGTAAAACTCTTATTAATTGCTAAGTAAACAATCATTTCCTTATTTCTTAGGCAAAGACATTGGAACATTTAAGTGAAACCTTCACTGTGTCCTCAGGCATTTGTCTAAACTAAGGACAATCTCCCACCAGGGAAAGAATTTCCTTTAACTGTGCTGCTATTCCTGTGAAATTGGTGTCTGCCCAATCTCAGCAGTCAAGTCATCTGAGAGCTTTTCCTATTTGCACTGAGTGCAGCAGACAAGATTTCTGAAATCTTGATTGAGGGTTATCATTCCTTGTGTCTTTCCAGGAACTGTAATTTACAGTTCAAGTGATGAATTTTACTTGCTGCTTATGTCATTCAAAGATATAGTACCACATCAATTTCTAACTTCAATTATATTTAAATATCTCTTGCTTTTGAATGCAGTTGATTAAGATAACTTAAAAATTTTGAAAAATAGTAAATAATCAGGTTAAGAACTAAATATGTATTTCGCTTGGAAAATCTAGTGTCCATTCATACTCAAAGAAGCAAGACGAAAGCATTTTAAAATTAATTACACATTACTACCAAAGAAGAAATTTCTCTTGTAAACTAAGTCAGCTCTAGAATGTCTATATTCCAGAAAGCTTGCATTCCTTTACCTCATGGAAATCAGCATCAGAAAGATGCTTTAACATACAAAAATTTTAAGATGACAGGAACTTGCAAACCACATACGACATGGCTATGGTCAGTCAGTCTTCCAGACACACACCACTTTCTTTTTCTGCTACAGAAGAGCAAAACAAACTGTAAAGCAAGACATAATCTAGAAAAGGATCCAAAATGAGGAAGCCACTGAACAGCCACCTAAGAGATTAAAAAAGAGCACCACCACAGTGGTACACAGAAAAAAATGTTGTCACAAGACAAAAAGTGAGGTGGAAATCATATTGATATAAGTGAAATGTACCACCAAACGTGTTTCTAAAGTACCAAGATGAAAATGATTTGTCTTGTTAAATTCTCAATCCAAGTAGTGTTTGCTGCTTTTAGGTAACTTTTGCCTTGTTGCATTATGCAAGATTAACAGCTTGTTTTTAATCAAAACCACACATTTCTCATGTTCAGAGATGATGTCATGAGACACAAAAAAATGCATAAAACTTGCAGACTATAATCTTCAAAGAGTAACGGACATCTTTTACTTCTGAGTGGCTAAAAATACGCACTCTTTTCGAGCATCAGTCCTAACAGAAACAGCTAAATCAGAACCATTTGAAGTATTCAGCACATAGATCCATGTAAGTTCTATGTGTTTTCAGAGACAAAAATAATTTTGACCTCTGCTGACAGTAGATCTGAAAACTTCTCCTACCTTTAATTAATAGCTATCTCTTCCTATTTACCACCCATAAATGTCCACTGTGTGTGGAACACACCAGTTTGGGGTTTTCTGGACACTATGCAAAACCAGCATATGATATATGACAAGAAAGTAAGATATTCACTGTTCCACAAAAACCTGCACTTGTAATGTATTCAGTTAAATCTTCTCTCTATCCTCTTTAAGAAAGGTAGCTCTGCATAAAGACAGGTCAACTCTTTGCTGCTATATAAAGTTGAAGGTTAAAATACGTAAGCTGATGTGGGAGACTATTTCCTGCTGAAAGAAAAGCCCTTTAAACACTAGAACCTCAAATCTAATTTGTCAGCTTATTGACGCTTCCATGCATACTGCCAATGCAAAGCACCTGTCTTTCCATGAAGCCACTGTTCTGGAAAAACGGTCAATGCTACCTAGTAAAAAGGTTAAGCATGACCTCATAGAAAAAGCAATACAGAATTCAATCACACACATAAGCACTTAAAATTCCAAATTTCAGGTGAAGGACCAGACCGTTAGCTTTAATCAAATCTATCTGCTAAGCTGGAAGTGCCAGTTGGACTTATGGTCATCAGTAAGTGTGATTTACACTTGACTGACTTAAATGGGGAAGTGCACCAAGTAAGAGTCACCAACTTTTTTTTATGCTCTTTTTTAGAAAGAGTATAAAAGAAAAAAAAATGCATTGGGCTTCACTGGAAACAATATCCTTAGGTAAACCAGCTTTTGATAAGCTCGCTCTTAACACATTCTTTTAACAAGAGAGTTGGGAAAACTTTTTCAGCCAATGAAGCCATTGCTACCTACTTAAATTAGGGGACAACTTGGCTCATGAAACACACTCAGCTGGGTCTCCCGCTCACCATGGCAAGAATCAAGCCCATAAGACCATTACTGGGGGCGACTAGGTAGCAACTCCAAACCCAGCTACTCAGCTCTATATGGTTACAGTATTTCTGGAAGACCTGCTGGGAAGAACTATACAATTTAATTACTGTCATAGGTGAATAAAGCAAGGACTGCCACCACAATGTCAATCTTTAAAGTGGTCCAGGCTTATTCAACAAGCATGACAGATGTGCAGTTTAAATGTCTTCTGAAGCCACAGCCAGGCAGAATCGGGACTTGTAAACACTCAAAGAGCTGAAACTGAAAGGGAAACTCAGGAAGCTCTGGCTTAGTCAGCCCCATGGTTCGGAGCAAGCGGCTGCGTGGTGCCTGGCGTTAAACCACCACACTGCATAAAAAAGGAGGGCGAACAAAAAAGCAGACCACTATAACGCTCAAATTAATTATTCTGATTTTCATTAACTACCAGTGAAATTTTTAGATGTGTCTTCAAAGTGCACACCACTCAGCGACAACTCCACAGTCGCACTGCATACACCAGGAGACACCGAGGGCTCAAGTGCTTCAACCTCTGAGAAGTGAAATAATTTACTGCTTAGCTTTCAACACTTGGATTTCTTTTTAGAACTATTTAACATTTTTGTTATTTTTAACACACAAAATGAAAATTACTTCCTGGTAAACAAAAAAACCCCACCGAATGTTTTGTTTGGTTTGGGTTTTTCAGTTTGTATTCTCTAGCTAGGTTCCATTTTAATAATTTAGGAAAATAACCTTACTATACATTTGCATAGGGACTCAGCAAGAAACAGTACACAGATAAAGGTACCCCTGGAAAAAAGAAACCAAAACCAAACATATACTCTATGTTGCTGCTAGAGCTTGGTAACAATGCCATTTTGCCTGAAAAAGAAAGTTTCTTTTACTGTGAAATGGACTTACGAATCTCCACCCCGAGACTTTTAGCAGTACAGAAAAAGAATTCATAATGGTGATGTTCATTCTATAATAGTATTTTAGATCAAAACCTCCTTGTTAAGGGAAACTCCTCAAATAACCAAAACTGTCCATACATTCAATAAGAGCTACTCAACACTAAGTTTTTACTTCAGGAAGGAAGAAAATACCAGGCAGCAAATCTACAGCAGGTTTTCTCCTCTTTCATACTGCACTGAAGGATAACAATGTTTAAAGCCTCATTAAAAACTCCACAAGTGTTCAATATAAAATCTGAATTTCAGTTTAATACACAGTCAGCTTCAGGCAGACTATCTCTGAACTAGGTTTTCACTTCTATTTTAAAGCATCAAAGAAAACTATCAGGGAAGTTGTTTTTATAACATTGGTATTTCTCAAGGTATCATGCAGAGCGGCTTTTAAGCCCTGAATTCCTCCACACTCAGAAAAAGCCCTTAGTCTGACCTCAAGACACCACACTAGAATTTGCCACGATTTATGACCCAGCTACATTAACCATGCTCTTTGGCAAGTGGAAACCCACAACTGCTGAACCAAGTGTTAACACCAAAGTTTTAGCATTTGACATTTTGAGACAGGTGAATTAAACAATTCCATCTTTTTACCTCCATTACAATTTCAGTTAAATCAGCTTTTTTCCCATAAATCCATAAAGGAAAAAGAAAGCATCATTCTATTCACAATTCAATACAGCTGTGTATGACTGGCTTCAGCCCCAGGCCACAAGCCAGGAACTTCTGAGTTCAAGTCTGGCTCTGCCACTGACTTTCTGTGTGGCCTTCAAAAAGCCTCTGAATTTCTCTGCTGCTCCTCTTACATCTGTACACTTACCTTAAAGAAAGGCACTTGCTTTGTTTCTGCAGGCTTTTCCCAAAGACAAAACTTGAACTGACTGACTCTGAGAGCAAATTTACTATGCCTTAAACGTCTGAGGCCTACCAAGAAGTCTCTACACGTCAGTTGATACGTGGTAGTTTTTAACTGCAGTAACTGCCAACCTGGACATGTTACATAGATGCTTATACATACCCATATCAGACACATACATATATAAAAAGATGCAGTAAGCAGGAAAATAGATAATTATTTCATAGTTTGTTAACAAACACAGTAAAACAATGAAATTGAGTTACATGCTGTAATTAAACTCACAATGCAGAACCACCTGTAACCTCGTTCTTATAACCCACTGAGCCAGCGACAAAGTTTTTAACAGCTTAACATTAAATGCATAGAGCACGCAATGCTCAAAGCTAAAACGATTCTAATAACTAATATTTAGAGTATTACATTAACAATAGAAAAATGGCCTAGGACCGTGAAAGGAAAAAAGGATTTAAGCCTAACCAAGTTATCTAACATTAACTGAACGTCATTTAAAAGGTAAGTTTTCTTAAGAAAAGGATCAAGGAAAGTTAACATACACTTAAGCTCTCTACTTGCAATCTATGGTAGTTCACATTATCCAGACTGAAGCAGAACGTAACAGAGACTGACACTAGCTAACCTCAGCTCTTTCTGAACACCAATCATGCAGATACAGCTCATCACCTTTAAAACAGTATATATGCTGCTTTGAAATCCACCTCTGAGAAAAAAAACCTTGTCCCCAAAACTTCGTCAAGACAGGCCTGGCTTTCCAAAAATTAACCTGTTTAGTTTCTTGTGGCCTAGCCATTGCAAGCTATCTTAAAGAACTCAGCAACTGTAGCTTTAAGGTATGTTAAGCTGTCAAGGTAAATTATATACTCTCAAAGTTTAGCCTCCACCTGCTTTCACCTTTTTCATCTTGTTTTACCTGAAATCTGGTAAAAACACACTTTCTACAGTTTTTCTGTATCAGGATATATATTTTATAGTAAGTGCCAAATGTAGAGCACAACTGTCTCCTAATTAACAATACAGAAGAGTAAATTAATTCAGAATAATGTGTTATTTTGTGATAAAAACAGTCACTCGAGAACTTAATCAGAAGTCACTGTTCCAGAATAGCTACCATGCAAAGATGAGATGATTAAATGCAAATTCAGACAGCTTTTGCACAAGAAAAATTAAACTGGTCCAAACCACCGAAAAATTAATTGCACGTAAGACTTAGGTTTAGTAAGTGACCTGGGATGGGAGAATCCTTACTTCTAAAAGACAGTGGCTTTCAAAACATATTTTCTGATTAAACCTTTAAAATTTAGGAGAAATACCTTAATGAAGAAGTACATCTAACCAAACTTATTAGGAATATTAAATCTCCACCCAGATGAGATTTTGTTTATAGTTTCCAACATCACGCCACCATCAGCGTGTTTCCATCAGACGAAGCAGTCATGAATACACCAATACAGGCCAGTGCACTGGTTACCTAGCATTCCTGCCAGGGTAATCTAGATCTGCTCTGAATAGAATTACAGCACACAGGCAAAGACAAAAATAAAACAAAAATAACCCTCATGCCTTGTCCACTTTCTGAGCATTGCCTGGTCTGGTTGATATGTATCAAACAAATAATCTGAACATTACCTGCAAAGGAGCAGAAAATTTATTTGACTCTGTAACACAAGGCTATTTAATTTAAATTTCCCTTTAATATTGCTATATCTGACTTCTGTAGCACCAGCTGCTGCTTTTACATCAGGTTCAAAAAAGCTTTTGGGGTTTTACTTCAGGTTAACCAAGTATTTTTACAGGCAATTTGAACCTAATCAACATTTAGGTTCCAACTACTGCACATGAACTTGTAATGACATCCACAAAGGAAAACAGAGCTAGATACAGAGTGACATATATAACCTCAATAGGGTATCTTCTGTTTCCATGTGCTATATTTTTTAACCATCTGGGGTCTTTTTTTTCCCCCCAGTATTTACCACAGAAGCTTCCTTGAATAAAACAGGGGGTTACGACACTAACGGTACCCAAGTAAATAACAAAATAGGAAAGGTTTATTTATATAGTCTTAACTAGGATATAGAATTCATTTTTAAAAATTCACATGAGAATTACACTACCTAATTACTATTTTCTGTTTCACAGGACAACTGGTTTTTGATGCACCTATGAATAAGCCAGGAAAAAATGTTTGCTAACTTTCAGTACCTTCTGCCCTCTGCTCCCTGCATACAGAAGGTATCCATTTTCCTTTTTATTGTCCTCAAACTCTCTCCAGTAAGAGGCAAAATAGCCTGGAAAAAATCCAAGAAAAGCTACCAGATTAGAATTTCCAAGCATTAAAATACCAAAATTCACTTGTATGCTGTGATCAAGTCATCCTCACTATGAATTGTTCAGCAAAAGGCTGAGCATAAACACGCTGTATATTTAGCTGGCAAAGTGACATATCAGAACATATCAATTTCACTGCAGTTGATGAAGTTCTCAGTAGTAGTCAACCTCTTGCCAAAGAAAGCTGTTTTGTAGTCAAATATATCTAGAGTACCAACACAGAATTAGAACCATGTGCTTTAAATCAGACCCTGAATCTGGCATGACTGCTTAAGCAAAATTACATACAATTAAAAATATAAATGCTAATTGACAGAAGCTGCAACAAGAACATGAACGCTGCTCCATTAGAATCGAGTGGGTTGGAAAAGACCTCCGAGATCATCGAGTCCAACCCTTGGTCCTATTAGCACTATAATATTAAGTTGCAGTGTCTTCTACTACAAACAGTAAAATTTATATCAGGGAAAAAGGTGGAAGAAACACTGAAGACTTAATTTAAGGAAGGTTTAAGTGACACAGGACACTGCATCCTGGAGAACTGGATGGCTGAGGCATCCAAGTTCACAGACACACAATGAACCACGATGACAACACATTTGTGTATATTTGCCACACAGCACATGTAAAATGGGACAATCAAGCTCAACTATAATTAATGGTTAAGTGGCATTACCAGAATATATATTTAACATTTCCTGTTTTTATACAGGTCAACTAGCTCAAAAAGCCCAAAATCTAGAAAAGTTGTGGTGTGTACGTGCTTTAAAAAACTCAGATTCCAGCAGTGTCACTGCAGCTTAAGTTTTGCCATGTCCTTGTGCACAGAGGCTGCGCCCAACAGCCACTGAGGTTATACATGGACAGCAGCTTACAATTGTGCTGTTCAGCAAATGGTGTGCTTAAAAAAAGAAAAAAAGAACACAAAAAAATCCACTGAGAATACCAGCAGTAATTTTCCCATTGTTTTATTTTCCAAAGAAATATTTCTTCTCTGATTCAGAAATTAAGACAATGTTCTGCTTAATTTCAAATCACTTCAGCTGTTATAGCCACATCTGTACTTCAGGAAGCCCCACCTCTGCATCTACTATGTACACTGGGAAAGATGAGCGTGCTCCCCTTATTTCATAATTTAAGCATGGACAGTGGTTTTTTTAGTTGCTGAAGTAACTATGCTGTTCCAAGCACATCCAACTACGATGGAGCTCCATGTCAAAGTGATGCTCTTCCAATGCAAATTAAGACAATGTTTATTTGTTTGCAGAGAATGTATGTATCTCTAAAAATAAATAAAAAAAAAGCTGAAGTGGCTTTTTGCTAGGCTACCTCCCTCTAACATGTTTCATTGCTCCTATTTGAGCTACTTCAAAATTTGTTGATCTCTCCTACTGTTAAAATGTTGCCTCACACGTCCCATCCTAAAAAGAGAAGCACTCCCATGCTGGCACGAAATCAAACACAATTTTATCTTGATGCTTTGTCTTGGTTTTCTTGAAGTAAATTCCAAGGCTACTGAAATTCTCAATATAGCACAAATTTGTATCAATACACCGCTTTATGCTTTTAAGTATTTTTCCAGCTATCAAGGTACTTTTAGATAATTTTCTCTGCCTAATACACAGAAACGTCCATTTAATTGAGTTCAGACAAAGTGTAGCACTGAAAGGAGCAGTAGTCAACTTTCATACTTACTACCTGGGGTTTTTAACAAGACTCCCCTCACTAGTTTCTCTCCAGGTGTATTAGCACACATTCTTCCATGGTGTTTAACCCCTGGTTTGATTTGTTCTGCCTTTAAAGTTCACCTCATGTTTTATTAACGTATCTTCTCTCAAGTACCCGAAAAAACTCCAGGTTTTACATCTTGTGTTGTTTTCCCATGTGACTACACAGGCTAATTAAAGCAGTCCTCGAAGCACAGTATTCTGCAAGAGTCAAGGTTTGTCCTTCCATTTGCCCATACTGTAACATCCAAATATCACATCAACCAGCTCTTAACACACGACTTTTCAGAAATGATTATAAATATATAATTCTAGTAGCACCAGCACATTTCAACCCTGAACTATAATGCCAGCACACTGTAAACAGACAGGAAATTAGCCTTTAAAATGACAGCATCTGTAAACCTTAGGAACTCCTTTCAGAAGTGTGTTGATGATGCTATGTATAAAAACCAAAACCCAAAAAACCAAACACTACTGCGTTCCTGAATAGAAAGCCTATGTGCAAAGGAAAATTTAAGCCATGACAAGTGCTAAATGTACAGCTCTGGAGCTGGAATTAACCACAAATACAGAGAGGCACCATTTCTTTTGTGCCCTGCAAAACAATTACGGCACTATCACTAAAACAAAATAGAGATATTTTTAATATATAGTATTTTTTTATCTCCATGATGCCTCCATATTTGCCCGCAAGGTTGAAATGGTCAAAAAGTGTTATCTCCACGCCCAACTTCAGAAAACTTGTTTGACCAATACTTGAAATATGGCACATGTAATCATATCATGGAACACCACTAATGCTAATGTTACATTAGCAAATAAAGCTTTCAGAAGCAATAAATCTTTTTATTCACCTAACGTGAATTTTACATCTGTTTATCAAATTAATTCTGCAGCAATAATGTTAGCCTAATATTTCAATCAATAAGTTTAGCTACTTGAAATCTAAGGTAACAACACTAAGAACCCTGATACCCACATCTGACCCCCTTGACAGGACATGAAATACAGCTCCTTGGAGCTAGACATCCTATGTATCTTATTTTCTTGCCTCAAATCTTGAGCTGTTTAAATAGGAAACCAATGCTTAAAAAGCTGAAAAAGCTCTGAGGAAGGCAGTAGGTGGTTTCTTATTCAATCAAAGCAAAAAAGCCATGAAACTTTTCAGTTATAAACAACAGAATACCAAAGGTGCAGATTCCAACAAATACTGTTCAAAACAAACTGTAAATTAAACTTCTCACCTTCCATCCTGGTCCAAAAGGACTGCAGATCCACAATGACCAGAATTAAAGAATTCTGCTTCAAGATGCGAGACAAGTTTCTGAAGGGGTACTAGGAAAGTTTTGGTTAAAATTCTCTTCACCAATATTCTAGTTCTATAGATTTTTCTTTATTATAGATTTGGATGCTTTCTCCTCTACTTAGCCATCTATCAATAAGTAAGAAATGAATGTCTTAAAAGGTTAAGTTTAGCTGAAATCAGCCGGCAAAGACCGTACATTCTTACAAAATTTCGGTTTTTTCCTTCCCAGCAGGAAAGAAAGAGGCTAAGAGAAAAGCAGCTGAAACTAAGCATACTGATCTTTCAGTCATTTGTTTTCCCTGAACTTTTTCCCATTAGAACTGCCGACTCCTGTATATTGAAGCTTAATGTTAATAAGGCTTTTCTTGTCAATTATTTCTCAAGAATCTCTTAGATGTAGTGCAAAAAACTCCAGGGGCTCAGCTGACTACAGACTTCACTGAAGCTTTCAACCTACTAAAACAGTCTGCTTTGTAAAGTCTGATTCCTGTAGATACCAATAACAAGTGACATGCAAATGCAAACAAAAATTAAATAAAGCTTCTCAACTCGGTGTCATCACTGTAAACTGAATGAAGCAAAAAAGGTTCCCCTGCCTCAATGCTTCTGTAAGCTTCAAATTGATCTAGAAACTGCAACTCAACTCAGGCCTCTCAAAATTAAGTATTTTGTTCCCTTTGTACTGCAGGAACATACTGAATAAAAATAGTACTGAAAATTGCCCAGATTCACACTTTAAATTCTATGGTTTCATAGGCTGCACAGTCCTCAACACACCTTGCACTAAGGTTTGAGGGATCAAAAGCATATTATAAGAGGAATTATTTTAATTGGTCCTTCCTGTTCACAATGTACTCTCTCACAAAGCTGCTTAAATGTTTGACAGACTCCTTACCTGGAATAATTTCTATTATTCTCAATAGGTGCTTTTTGTCTGACCCATGACAGCTTCTGAAGCTCTGAGCAGCTGCAGTTATTAAAAAACACCCTGTATCCCACCATCTCAACAATCAAGCTGTATATACTAACATTTACACAATCTGGAAGTGTGCAACATAGGCAATAACACATGTAGGCAAAAAGACACAGAAAAGGTGAATACTTTTCTGAAGTGCAGATTCTGCAAAGCCTATGTCCTACACTACTGCCAAATCAGGACACAATTTAGTTTCTTTTTTACTTCCCCAGTTCAGCCATCCCATGCTACAGCAACTACCACAAACTACATAATTGATGTTTCGGTCTAGTAAGTACGTACCAAATCTGATAATACTCCTACTTTATACTGCATTTCAAATCAGTTCCAATGTCTAATTATTGTTTGTCAATCAACAGGTAGATTCAATATATTCTGGCTACATAAGGATCTCCACCCAAGAAGGGTTTGAATAAGAAAAGTCGTAAGGGTGCATCTGACACGGTGTCAAAACCAGAACGTTTTTACAGCATTGCCTCACACAGATACATGCCACTACTACGAAGGTGGAATCTAATAAGTTCATTAACCCTAACCAGGGAGAATGTGTTACTTCATGTATGAACTGGGTTATCCATTACTGTTAAATGTTTAAGAAGCAAAATTATCAGCAAAATACATAATGTAAAATTTGAGCAGAGTTCTTTTTTATTAGCTTCCTCTAATTTAAAATAAAAGTCCCACAGCTTTAATTTCCAGGAAGATCTTAATATACTGAAGAATTATTTTAAATATTTCCTAGTCAGTGGAGGAAAAAAAAAAAAGTCACGATATACACAAGACTAAAATGAGGACAGACAGATATGTTTTCAATAAGCTTATCCAAATTTGTCTTCTCCATTTGTTTTTAACTGTATGGATGTGAGGCCATAAAGCAATATAAAATTGAGCCAGCAATATAAAATCGAGCCATCTTGTAGGTTTACAAAGTTGACCTGCTACCCACAATCACTGCACTAATACACTGCAAAGTGAAATACATTCACACGATTATTTGCAGAACTATCTGCTGCTAAAATATCCAGCTACAAAAAATATCACACTACAACATCTGTGAGGAAGGGGTGAAGAACCGTGTATACCGCCACTGAAATTTTTTCATTTAACCTCACAGAAAGGAGCATTACATCACACTCTTACAATGCAGGAGGAGGGGCCTGTTCTCAGAAAGCAAGCTCCAGCTATTTCCCTTTAATTTTCTGCTTGGTTCTGGAGGGAGTTGCAAAAATAACTTGGGATTTAAATTTTTAGTAACACCGAAGGGTGAGGGAGGGGGGAGGGAAGGTGAAAAAACACAGCTTTTTTACCGACATTTACTAACACGCAGGCGAACGCTCGTTTTCCCGAGACCACAAAACATGGGTAGCGCCCAGCATCCCGCATTTGCAGGCGCACATTCCTGAATACCTGCCGCACCGTGGATGGGTCGGCAGCCTCGGCCGGGCCCGCGCAGGGGCCCCGCGGCGGCGGTGGGCGCTCAGCCCGCCCGGGCCTCGCCGCCCAGGGACCCCCGGCCCCGCTCCCCGGAGGTGGGGCCGGGCTGTCGGTTCCCTTCGCCCGGGGAAGGACGGCCCGGCGGGAGCGCTCCCCCAGCCCGTCCCCTGCCGGACCCAGCAGCAGAAAGAATGCGAGCCCGGTTTTATGCATGCAAATTTTTGCAGCAGATTTAAGAGCTCGGGGTGCTGTGGGGAAGGAGTCGCTGTTTAAAAAGCCTCTATTTAAATAAAACAAGATTTTCAGCACTATCTTGTACTTCACCGGCTTGGAAAATACAAACAATCTTCTGTAATTTGCCTAGGTGTTTTAAATTACAAATATCTTCCAAATCCACACCACAATTCTACGGAGAGCTCCTTCTAAAAAGCCCCCAAAATCCACTAAAAGTGCCGTACACGTACAAGCACACAACACCTGAAGCAAGTCTTTGTGCTAGAAAAGACATCCCTGCAAAACCACGGATGGAAACGGTCAACTCAGGCTCTTAAAAAATCGACCGATAGGTAAAAACAATAAAATATAAACGTACCACTAACCTCATAAAGTGCAGCAGTGCTTAAATCCAGCGAGTTGAGGCATACAAGGTAGAAATGGAAATGAAAAAAAGATCCAAAAATGGTTTTGCTTTTTTTTGTGGGTTTTTTTTTGTTATTTTTTTTCTCTTTCTATTTCAAACGTTCAGAAACCAGCAGAGACTCTGTCGGCCATTTTGGCTTGAACTCCCTCGCTCTCTCCTCTCGCTCCCTCCCTCTCGCTCCCTCTTGCTCTCTCTAAAGGAAGCAGCTTTTTGTGACCTTCAAATAGAGGCGGCTCATGTGACTCGGGGTGGGCTGTCACTCACCGCCCGGGCCCGGCCCACCGCCCGCCTTAAAGGCTCCGCTCCCCCCGCCGAGCCGATCGCCCTGGCCGGGTCCCGCTCCCCGCCCTCACCGGGCAAGGGTGATGCACAGAGCGGGTGCGGTGGGTGAGCCGTGACAGTACGGAGAGCAGCCCAGCCGGAGCTTCTCTCTTTAGAACCGGCTAAAAAAGCCAGCAGCCAGTTATGCTAATTCCACATTAGGGCTGCGGAGCCCACAAACGGTGAATGGTGAATGTTAAGTCCCACCGGGAACACAGACCCCAGCGCTTTCTTGGAGAGAACCCCCATTTTAAGCACCACCCCGTCCTCACTCAAGGACAAGAGGTTCATCCTTAGACCAAAGTTAATCCTGCCTACAGGACATGCACACATAAACTCGAAATACAGGTGCAGAGACAGAACACTCGCAGGACAGCAGAGCAAACTGGGGCTCTCCTGCTGCCTTGGCTGCTTCAAGTCTCAGGCTGCGACTCGGCCATTAGGCGAGCACCACCACAGCCCCTTCCCAGAATTTCCATAGATAAACGCTCCAACAGTTGAAACAGAGAATCCCAGCACCTTGTAACATAACATAAATCTGCAGGACGCTTCCAGACGTTACCTTGAATGTGCAGAAACAATAAAGAACACAGTTCAGAAACAGTATATGGTGATGGAGGTATGATCCCGCAGTGAGGAGACTTGCTCTCCAGTCAGTCCCACACAGGTAAGAATTGCTGGAACAGACTATGTAATTGAATGATGCCCGGTGAGGGAACTGACAGCAGCTTGCTCGGGAAGATCCCAGGAGCACCCTCATGATCAAACCCTTAAAATATACAAGTTTTTAATTCTGTACAGTTTTGCAATATAACTATGTAGAAAATGTGAATTGCTTTAAATACCCGACAGGAAGTATAGTATGAATACTGCCATCTCAAATCTATAGTTATATTGCTGTTGGTTTATACTAACTTCTACTGAATCATTCTGTAAGTGTAAAATTAGTCAATGATTAAGTGCTGCTAAATCCTTTACACATAAAGATCAAGTGTGAGGCTAAGTTTGGAAAGCTGGTCCACTCTGAACCTCATGATTCAACAGGAGGTTCACCCTTTGCACTCTTATCTTTTCATATCCCCGTCTCTGCACAAATTTCTTCAAATTGATTATGATCTGATTTTCCTTTGTATGCTTCATTTATGTAGAAAGCAATAGAAGGAACATTCTCATCAAACTGCTAAATTGTGCCTTCACAAATTTATATGAAATCCTGCTTTTGCCAATAATTACAGAATGTTCTGTAAGAACAGAATGTCCTGAGATGGAAGGGACCCACAAGGATCATCGAAGTCCAGCTCCTGGTCCTGCACAAGACAGCCCCAAGAATCACACCATGTGCCTGAAAGCATTGTCCAAACATTTCTTGAGCTCCCTCAGGCCTGGTGCTTTTGCCAATACCTTTGACAGGAATTCTTCAAGCAATCTAATCACTCATTTGTGACATCACCATGGAATGAAGCTGCACATCTTAACGAAAGAGAATAAAAATCATTAGTATATATTACACTACCTAAGCCATTGGCTAAACATTACAAGAACTCATCAGGAGACCATGAAAGGCTAATATGGCTCAGGTTTTTGACATGCTTTGCTCCTAGTACTCTCAGGACAGGGTACAGAAACTCAAATGGTGATTCTCCCAGAGAGGGGGTTTCTTCAACAGGACTACAGCATGCACTGTAAATAACCATCTATCTCTGCAGGCTCACCAAACTGGTGATAGCTAATTCGAGTAGCATTTACGGGTACTTAATGACATAAAAGCAGCTGGGTGCTAACTACTCAGGTTGCTCTGTCTAAGCAGAGAATCGGCCTGCTGGATGTAGCAGATTGGGAGTGTTTTGTGGTTATGCTAATCCAAACACAGCAATTTAAGACGTGGTGAAAACACAGGGCACATCTTACTTGTGGCAAGACCCGAAGAGAACACCACAATTGCTCTGAATCCCTAATGACAAAATCCAAACCAACTGCTAGGCATCTGATTGACACAAAGTCTCATAAAAGCAAATATATATGCATATCTATGAAACAGCTATTTCCCTTCTGAAAAAATACATTGTCTTGCAGCTACATGTTCTATACATGTTCACACCAAATATGACAGTATGCACTAATAAGCTAGAGATAATTTTATTCCCTCTGAAAAGCCAAATTGTTTTACTGAGACTTATAAATCCTCTTACCTTCACTAGGGCTTGCCAAGTCTCCATTCTGAAGTCTTAGAAGCTTTTACTTCAAGGAGTTGGTAATACTGTGATGACTTTCAGAAAAAAGCACTCACTTGAGTTGCTGTGTATCCAAGTGTAAATTACTGCTATAAAATTTCACTCTGTCAATGTTCTACTGACAAAGCTTTTTTAATCAGAAAACAAGCAAATAATCAGTGAACCAAAAGTATTAAGAGGCCAGTATGGGTAATTCTTAAATAACTGTAGCTTTAATTGAATTTTTTCAACTAAGCTAACAACTGAAAGATATCCATTCTTTACCTATTCTTGTTGGCCTATTGATTAAGATAGCTAAGGAAAAGTTTTAGGGTTTTTGTTTTGATTAGAGGAGAGTTGTTAGGTTTTGTTGGTTTTGTTTGTCTGTTTGTAATGAGCACAGCAGTTAAAAAAACAATGGACTACAGCATAAAAATACACAGCATATACAAAATCTACAGATCCCTTTTCAGAGGGCAATTGGATTTCAAAATCCTAACCATTAAGCATTCTGATGCTAACAGCATTGTTAATAGCTGGTGTTAACAGGTTATATCCCTGTTATGTGCTACTAACTTATCTGATTACAAACACTTCATTTCTAAGCTCCTTCCATCTGAGGATAATAAAACACTTTGAAATCTTTAATGAAGCTTCACAGTGCTCCTATGAGGACAGTATCCACTATGAGCAGACATATACGTGCACATTAAAAGAGATGCTTACAATCATGGATTCCCTGTGCTGGTATCTCAACTGAGAAAGGAGACGAGTGGGTTTTTTAATTCATAATAAGCTGCACTGTGGTTCTAGTAACAGTTCATCCTTTCTGATGACCTTTTGATAAGAATCAAGCAATTAGGCTTCAACATTACATACACAGGCACGTTCCACTGTCCACAAGGACTAAGGTATCAGCGCTACCCTCCAGTTGTCATCTCAAAAAGGAGACTCTGTCTGTCTGATCTGTAGATCTTTACTCAGTTTTAAAAGGATTTGAGTTCATCCAGTCTATATGCAAAACTCTCTGTCTCACGAGCTGGCATTTTGTTTGGGCTTAAAGTCCTACTGTTTGATGCTGTATCTTACTTATTTTAAAGGGTCATCATCCGAAAACTGGACTCCACCCACTGGGCTTTCTCCATTGCCTATACACGTGGCAATAAATTTAAGACTTATTTTTCCCCCTAGAAAGTTCTTCATAGTTGATACTATGAAAGTGAAAAGTCAGTTCATCTCCTCCTAACACAACTCTTCACCAGAAACCTCAAATATCAACAAGTTTCTCACAGAATAAATGCCTTCTCACCAACCGTCCTTTCTCCTGATGGAGAAGAATTTGCTTCCTGGAGTATTAGAGGAAAAAAGGCAGATTTTATTGCCAAAGTGAACTGAAGCCTACATGTCCTCTATCCTACTGCAGTTCATCAGTTAGATTGCCCTAGATCTCCCTCTCCCAACCCCAGAAGTGGGGTGCAGTAACAGATGCAAGATAATTGGAGGCAGAATACTCCCCAGTTCCCCAACCAGTCACCAGTAGTCCAATTGACCTGAACTACAACCCTACTGAGCATATGTCTCCAAGTTAAGAGGGATCAGAAAAGCACCTGTCTTCTGAGATCAGGCTAAAAGCATAACTCGGGGTAGGGACAATTTTGCAAGGACTACATTGCATAGTTGCACGATTTCTAATAATAAAGGGGAAGCAGACAACCCCTTAAATTAAGGTACAGAATAAAGTCTTAAATATTCCATGTGTGCTCTAAAAACTGCCATATAATTTATCAAGAGAACAATTAAAAACATTAAGGTTAAAACCAGGAGGTCAAAGCATCTTGCTTCCTACACTTGGTAACAGCTGGAAACTTGATACAGGTGTCTCAGTCCTGGATAATGGATAGCTGAAATCACTTTTAAACTATTTTCTCTGAACAGAGGGATGCAGAATGCCCAACACTTCTGAAAACTGAAGATGACAGCTAAATCCGGCTGTACCAACATACTATTTTTTTAAAGTCTTCACAGCAATTTCACATAACCCATTGTGCAATAGTGATGACCTCTCTGCAGAAGTGCAAAACCTTCAAGTGTTCAAACATTTTTCAAGGACAAAATACTCACTCCTAAGGATAAAAAAGGGTTTGTTTTGAGGTCCTTCTCTTTTACACTTAGTGAAGAGTAAGACATGTTATGCTGCAGAATTTTGAAAACAGAGCTGGCAGGGGTTTTTAACTATAGTAACCAAAAGTATAATTTTTCTTCAGGGAAAAATACCATGATGAAAAGCATCTGACAAAAGAAAAGCCTGTTTTCTGAAAAGGTTACAACAGCTTTTGCATCCCTACACAAAGGCACCTATCAACACATTTTAGGAATTATTATTATTCTTCCAAACTTAATTGCAACACTGCTTTGTAGCCATACTAAAGTTTAGACCTCATTCATATTTTTCCAAGGACAAAAGAAAGAATACAAGGCCTGAAAACTTTCACAGCATATGAAGTTTCAGAATGATACATGACTTCGAGGCCAAGTCAAAATTCTGACACTATACATTAATTAAGTGCTCGGGCAAAGATAAAGAGTCCGAAGGAAAACTTAATTCACCAAACTTTGCAAACACTCATCTTTCCACCTAATTTTTTTCAATCTGCCACAATACTTTCCCTCACTGTTCAGCCTATAAATAGTCTTTCCCTATGCCTCCACTTCTTCCATTCCCCAAATGCCCTTTCCAAACTGGAGAAAGAGAAAGCTTTCAAGCTGCCTTTTAACTAAGTTGTTCAGTGAAACACAGAACTGAAAGCTCATTTCCTACTGATCTCTGTCACACATCACTGAACCTCTACTTTCCACACTAATCCCAGCTTCCTGCACAGCCAGTTCTCTTTTGATGCCAAGGTTCTAACAGCATATTGAGCCCTATGCAGATCTCTTCCCATAACTTTTTTTCACCTCTTCCAGAGTGTGCAAAAAACTAGCATATGCTATAGCTAATCCCAAAACACATGATGTTTAGCTGTTAAAAGACATAACCCAGATCAGATAATAATTTGTTTTGTCCTTTCTATGATTGGGGAAATTAACTTTGGTCTCTCCTCCAGGCAGTTATTGAAGTTTAATGTATTGGTAATTATAACCATATTATAGTTTCTTAGTTCTCTGCCTCACTTGACCAAAACTGGACAAGGGACTCCAAACATACCTGGGAAGGACACAGACGTGAAAAGCCATTGCATGAGACTTAACTGCTCTCAGAACTGAAGAACTGACTCCAAACGTCATCTCCCATTCAATCAAGTCCACATCTAAATGCTGAGTTTTTATATCCATATCCTTGGAAATTAAACAAGTACTTTCCAGTAACATAACATGCTTAAGGAACTTACTCTCAGAATTTCTTTAACCTGCTCCTTACTATCATCTCAGAAGCATCTTGATTTTGAAGGCTATAATCCTATCCTAACAGGGCTTCCTCTTCAGTTCGTAAAATCCTATAAACTGCCAAAATATCAATGAAATGGGAAACATTTATCCATTTTATGCACTTCTATCTATGACAGTGAAAAAAGAATCATAGAATGGTTTGGGTTGGGAGAGACCTTTAAAGATTGTCTTCCAGCCCACCTTCCACTAGACCTGGCTGCTCAAAGCCCCATCCAGCCTTGCCTTGAACACTTCCAGGCATCTTTCAAATAAATACATGTTCAGGGAAACTGTATAGTATGTTCTTCTACCTATATATACAGCAAGTGGTTGCTTTCTAATTGTTATTTACAGCATATTAATTACCATGCAAGTTACATGATTTATTCAACTGACTTTCCATCAACCATAGCTGTTACTATGAATTTCAAAAGGAGTAATCATTTCATTGGTCAAATCCTTCCTTCTCCCTGTTTAGACCTTGGAGCTTTAAACATTTTACTGTAGCAGCCAACTTTTTCATCTGACCAGGTTAGAATATTTAATGAAAAACTTAACTTTCATGTCTACAAACACTTTACCAAAACAGGACTCCTTCTTTATATGGTGCCTGTAGACACGCTTCTGCTGAAAGTCAGCATACTCTACTCAAAGCACATTTCTTACAAATACTTTTGGGAGGTCTCACAACAGACAAGGAAGATTTTTGGACCAAAAAACTTTATCTTATTCTAGTTCAATCTTCCCACACACACATCTAAAAGGAAGCTATACTGCACTTAGGTTTTTTAAATTTTTTATATTTTAATTTATTTATGGTGACATAGGCCAGTACCTCTTTACAAATTTTTCTGAACTAGTCTTTAGTTTTAGCATAGGGAATTCAATCACTGGGCCGGAAACCTCTTGAGCAAAGGAATTTCTGGCATCTTGGTTGGAGCTGGCACCAACCCATTTTCCTTTGTTTTCATTAAAGGAACCATAATATGCTAAGTTAAATAATAATTATAAAAGCAAACCAGCCCAAAACAAAACAAAAAACCCAAAGTAAAAGCAGAATACAAAAAGAATGCATATTCAGTGGATTACTGTAAGAGATTTCCCTAATTTGACTCATTTTTCTAATAAAAGCATTATTTATTGCTGCAAAAATCTGTAATTTGATATTTCCAAGTGACTTGAACATCTTCCCTGCTGTAATTTGCCTCCATGTACAAGTCCTTCAGTTTGAGATGTCAGGAAAGGAACAGCTGGCTATCCAGGCAGAAAATTCTACAAGCTGTAGCTGTCACAAATATTCAAATGCATGCAGTAACCTAAAAACAGTATAACTCCCAAATATGAACAACTTTAACAAAGGGCAAAGAGTTCAGCAAATTCCATCTATTTAGGTAGGAGGAAAAGAAATCATGCCAGCTCTCCATATCACAGCAGGCCAGAGGAGCGATGCAGCTTAAGAGCTCCAAAATCTCTCTGTAAACAAGTTTTTAATTCATACCATGTCAACCACATAGTACAGTATTTTTAGTCATACAAAGTTAAGTCATATCTTCTGCATGAAATAAAGAGCTTGCTGTTTTTCCTTCCCTCCTCTTCTTTAACCAACACTGGTCACCCCATGAAGGGTCTAAATAGGATCTGCATCTAAGAACCAAGACCTTTCTATCCTTTAACCTCTGGTATATCTAAGCTATAGTGGATAGTCATCAAAATTTCTATTTTCTGCACAAAGGAAACAAAAAGAGCACAAACTCTAATATAAAATCATTAGAGGTTTTTTTACTTTCCCTCCTTCATCTCCTCAAAAGGAAGATTCAACCATTGATCTGGATGTACACACAAAACCACCAAAGACTTGATGAATGCATTTATTCTTTGGAGAGAATGAAGCAGAGAAAAAAAGCACTGAGCATCTCAAATTGGATACAAAAGGAAAAAGGTTTAGGACTGTAATTTGTACACATTTACGATGCGACTGACTTGTGCTAACAATCCAAAATGTAAATTCTTAGCAAATCAAGATGTGGCACTAACTTGGTGTAGATACCACAGAAGTTTGTCTAAATTAAAATATATCTTTACATTAATAATATAGACAAAATGTTAATTTAGAGAGGGCTCAAAATTCTTAACAGCCCTTACAGAGGGCTGTGACAGAAGAATTGTTTTAGGTTGGAAAAGACCTTCAAGACCATAAACCCAGCACTGCCAAGTCCAACACCACCTTAAACTTAACTATGCTTGATGTTCTTTAAGTCTGTTATCTCTCTCCCATGGTAGATGTCCATCCAAGAGCTGCCATCTAAACAGCAATGAAATGCTGAAAAGAGAGTAATGTTCAGCCATCCATATAAATGATATATCAAAGGGCAGTTACCTCAGGCATGTCCTGAGGACACTGGCAACTTTGGGAGAGAGAGAAAAGAAACAGCCACTAATCAACCAGACCTAAAAAAGACTTATTGGACAATGAACCTGAGATGTCAATAGAGTGTCCAGTAAATAGTTTAATTCCTGGAAAGGGACTGGAGGACAGGGGGTGGAGGGGTGGTGGTGGTGCCTGAAATACAGAGGCTCTGGGATTTCAGGAATTTGATCAGTATGCAAATGCTCTCCCCTTCAAAGTACAGTAAGCTACCACAGTGGTAAATCAAAATGCTCTCTGTTCTACCAGCAATCAGAATTACTACTAACTGTAATAGCTACAGAAAGCAATGGTATCAAGGATAGTATGTGACACTGTCTACTCTGGGTATTTTGCAATATCATATTTATAAATCAAGTGAGCTAGGATGAAAAATATATTGTCTCTTGCTTTGCAAGACATGTGGAAAGCAGTCTCTTGATTAGATGAGACTGCAAATTCAGAAGCAGTCTCTGTGCATGTCCTATGCAGGACAAATACAGATCCTGAGGGGGAGAGGGAGAACCCAAACAAACTGGCCTGTTCTTACCACAAGACATCTGGAAGAGAGCACTATAAAATCCTACTAAAGAGAAGTGCCAAAATATTCACACTTCGAATGTATAAAATATTTTCCTCTCACAATGTTCAGCAGCAGCGTAGGCCAAACACATTGTGATAGTAAGTGGGAACTTCACTTTCAAAGTTGACTTTTTTTCTGTGTGAGCTCCCTTTCTTTTTATCCTTAATGGTAATCTGGCTTCTGGGTTTTTTCCACATATTGAGAAAGTATTTGCAAAATAACAGTTCACTGAGGTGTAGGTTAGCCGAGGTACATGCAAAGTCTGTATTTGTTCACGGTTTGAAAGGGAAAAAAAATAAAATTGCTGAGGACATGAAATGGGGAATCTTAAAAATCATGAACTGACAACTGAAAACAAACATTTTCAAGACTAACTTGCAGAAGTGGACACCTAATTTTAAAATATTTTTGCTTAAAATACTCAGAAGAGAGCCTTCCTATGGGTAATACTTGTAATTTTGTAAGTACAAAAATGTAAAAATATTTAAGTATAACCTTGAACTGGTAAAATGTGGAAGACGATGGAACTTTTGGCATTTTGAAGTGCTCAAGTGTAAATCCTGCATGTTGTTCAGAAGTACTTCATTGTAAGGGTGGAAGTTAGCTTTAGCAACATTATTGACCTACCAGTCTCATGGCTAAAACACAGTTGCCTCTACAGATACACATTTCACTGCTGTGTCATCCATTTCTACCCACTCAATTGCACAACAAAGGGCAATTGTTTTCTCAGGGCCCCCTTAAATTCCTTGATTTCCTCAGGGCCCCCTTAAAACACACAGGTAGACTTGCCTTCAAATGCAAACTTGTCCTGCCCTCTCTCCAGTGTATGGAATAACTGTAAACTACATGGTGATGAACATATTCCTTAATCCTTAGTTGGACCAGTTTTCATCAGAAACTTCAGTCTAATGATCTTGCACCCTTAAATATCCTACCAAATCTCCAAGGACTTAAATGAAAAATACAGCTCCAAAGTTACAAGTCTCCTACTCATGTGCCAATGCCTGGGCCTATCACTGGGTCTGAAGCACTGCAATATCCTGTGACAGAAGTGTCTGGTATGGACACTACAGACACTGCCTGTGTCTCTGTGGTGGTTCCTTAGGATGCTGGGCAGAGGACTTTTTAGATGTTTGGGGACACTTCTCTAATGGGCTTCTTATTCTACACACAGTTCGAACAATAGCAATGAAAAAATAGCTATGCCTTTATATCATTCTTGAACATAATTCAAGAAATCACTTGCCATGAGTTCAATGGAATTTGGGGTGATACCCAAATTTAGGTGCTCAAATCTGAGTTGATAATCTGATTTAGGAATTGGAGACTTGCTTTGAAAATCCCAGCATGAATCTTGGGGGAAAAAAAACAACAAACCACAAACCTAAACAATTTCTGCTTAGGTCAGTGCTGTCAGTAAATTTAAAAAGTGCAACGGCACCCAAGGCAAGTCTCAATATCTTCTGTAATATCGAATGTCCTTAAAACATCAAAGAAACCCCTTGTTATGCCAGCATTTACTGTTTACTTTATATTTGTTAAGAACAATATTTTATGCTACAGGGACAGAAGCTATGGCTTGGGCCCTTCATGGAATTCCAACCCTTCAAAAGAACACTGCACTACTTCATAACAATGTCCCTCATTCTCACCAACCAAATCAGACAACTTCAGGATATACCACTGCAGCCTTTTTATAGTTTCCAGAAACACTACGAAAGAATAAGATCGGTCCCTTTATGCCACTGTGGCAGTGATGTTACATGTGCACCCTGTATCAGCAGGCTGCTGAAAACAAAGACACACTGGCCTGTTAACTGGCTTCTTGATTTTCCTTAATTTTAACATGACAAAACTAAACCAGGGAGAGGGGGGAGTTATTCTGTGTGTAAGCAGCCATAGAAGTAAGTTTTACTGAAGACTGAGCCAGACTTTCAAACGCCCATGTTTAAAGATGGTAGGAAATGGACATAAATTCTTACTGAATATTAGGAAATTTTCTTCACCGTGAGGGTGATCACCATTGCAACAGATTGTCCAAAAAGGCTCTAGAATAATTCTGAGAAGCCTGTTAGATCTAACCTTCAAATCTGGCCCTCCTTTGCACATGGGATTGGACAAGATGACTTTCAGAGGTCCATTCCATTTTAAATTATTTTAAATAACTTTTTTGTCCAGCTTAGGCTATTTTAGCTACTAATTTCTTTTAATTGTAGTGTCACACAAATTCAGGAAGACACTGAATGTTCCTGCTGAAACGTCAAAGAAAAATGTAAGATACTATTACCAAATTTAAAACAATTTTGTGATGCTCACCGGTTCCAATCTCATGCTGGTATTACTGAAATTTTTGAGGCTCTCAGTAAAATCTCTTGCCTCAGAATCTCTACATTAAACTATCAAGCCAGGGAAAAGGCTACCCAATGACACTTTCTAAATTACAGAAATGATCTTGTGTTGCTATCTTTCTTACAGTATGAATCACTTCCAGATGTACAAATTGCCAAGACAGTTGAAGACTTTTCTCTCCCATGACTGTAAAACAGCAAGTGGGGAATAGCCAGCTGAGTTATTTCAGACAGCAGTAACAGCTTGGCTTACCTTGCTACTAAACCCGAGTATGAACTTGGCTCACTTTTTGTCTGAATAGCTACTGTTGAACAGACCTCTCCGTGTATCAATCAGGAATAGTAAAACATTTACATTTTTCGTATAAAAAGGAATAGTTTTTCATTACCCAATCCCATTCACTCACAGATTAGGGTGCATAAATTTCTGGTTGTGATAGCAGGGGATAATTTATTAGCACAGGCAGAGTTGCTAATTAATACTCCTAGAGCTAAGAGCATAACCCCAATTTAAGGACTTGAGCAGAATTCTTTTTCCTGCCCCAAAAAAGAAAAGCTGCTCTGTGCTCATCAACAGAAGTCTGACTGTTTTGGAAAGATGATCAAATTTGCCTCTTAATCTTTGCTCCAGCAGTGAAAAAGTAAAAGCCCTATTACGCTGATAAGGGCGCAATAAGCTACTGCCATATAAAATGTAAGTATTTGGAGGGGAGAGATAATATTTACTCCTTAAGCATGCCAATTCAGGTCAACCTCTTCATAATGGATGAAAATATGAGAGAACACCTCTAACAAAATAATTAATTACATCTGTAATTAAGCATAATGATCCTGATCTTTCTCTGAACTTTGCTTTGGGAGAGAGGAAAGGGGTTTCTTACCAAACCACATTAGCCACATAACAAAATAACACGACCAAGCATAACAAACATATCCCTGTCCAGAGCAGGGAGAAGTTCACAGAGTACTTAAAAAAATGAGAAGTAACAATGGACTCTCAAGGAGTCCATTGGCCCTCTGCTGGAGTAGAAGCATGGTCCATGATGGCCACTATCAACTCCAGTAGTCCAGGCAGACTCACTTTTCTTGAATTGCAGGTTTTAGAGTAAGTGGCAGCCATTGACAGCTCTGTGACATGTGCACTGTGCATAAACTGCAAATCTTTCACAGGACTTGAGATGAGTATGCCCTTTCAGTATCTTACTTGTACTAAGGATTTTGCATGGGTAACTTCTTCATAATTAGCTTCAACTGAAATCAATTATATTTATGTTTTAAATGATCTACTGAAGATTTCTGAAAACCTTGTATACAGTCTAACCAGGTAATTCCTTCCCACAAAGCAGATAGCAGCAGATGGCAGTTCTCAGGTATCACCTACAGCTCAAAAATCTTAAAACACTGTAACTTTAGTACAGTAAGTCTATCCAAAACAACTGTTCAGTACAGCAAAAGAAAGGCTCAAAAGGTTGAAACAGGGTTGTTTGTTGTTTTGGGGGGTAGTGTGTGTGTGTGTGTGTGTGTGTGTGTGTGTGTGTGTGTGTGTGTGTGTGTGTGTTTAATACTAGAAGGCACTCTTAAAATGCCAAGCTTTTATCCCCAGGTGAAACTTAGTTGAAATAAACTGTTGCATAAAGTGCCAGAAGCCACCTATGGATGCTGGTTCCTCATATTCCATTATGAAGCTGTACTTTAGCAAAAGAAATTTCACATGAAACTGGTGCTAGGTAAGAACTATTGCATCCATTGAAAGTCTCTCAGAAGCATCTTTTTATTTCTGTTCTTTCATTGTCCACTCAAATTTTGAGTCCCTTGGAATGCAGATAAATGTCACAACATTTGCAAGGCTTTCCTAGGAGGTTAACACTTAGAGACTACTCTGGCACTCTGGTGCAAGTTCACTCCCTTGCAGGTCAGTTGCTGTAACCGTATCTTCTGAACACTTCCTCAACAATCTCAGTACAAAGTTACCCAGATCAGGCTGCCTAATGAAAGGCAATTAAATTAACATGGCCAACTTTTCAGGAAAGTAAACTAGAAGCAATCAAAAAAAATTCCATCTGCATAGCTGTAGAGGCAGTAAATTCTAGGAAGTCTAATGACAGCTGGAAATGGAAGGAAGCATCTTCAGCAGTGCAGCTATTTCTGTCAAGAACATCTGACTCTACATTCAAACTTAGAATCTACTTTTTACTAACAAGCTCCAATTTTATTTCAGACTAACTAGAAGGACAACAGTAGACAAAGGTACACCAAATCACAGAATCATTGCAGATGGAAGAGATCACCGAGATCATCAATCCCACCCTGTTATTCAAAGCACGGTTAACTAGAGCAGGCTGAAGCAGGCTTGGGGTTGTGTCCAGCTGAGTTTTCTGACTAACCTGTTCCAAAGGTGTAAAGAAAGAATTTTTTTCCTGATGTTTGAGTGTAGTTTCCTGTATTTCAGTTTATGCCAATTGCTTCTTGCCTCTCCACCAGGCACCACTGTGAAGAATTTGTCTGTCTTCTCTAGTCCCCTCATCAGGTATCTCTACAAGTGGATAATAAGATTCTCCTCCAAGTTTTCTCATCACAAGGCTAAACAGTCACAGCTTTCTCAGCTTCTCCTCTGTCAGATGCTCCAGTTCCTCTCTGTTGTTCTTCACAAGACCCAGTCCAGGATATCCAACTAATCCCTAATGCAAGGAAGTGATAATACAAAGCGGTAACTTCAGATTTTTTTTTCCTTTTCTTATACCAAGAGGTAAACTCTATCAAGGCAGACAATTTTGTTAGTTGAAAATTTGAGATTGTGGGTAGAAAAAGTTTCAAGTGATTGAATAGAATTTTGCTGGTGTTATTTTACAAGTTGTGTATCTTCAACTCTTTCTTGCATTACTAAAATTGCACCTCTAGACTTCTATAAAAATATTATTAACAACATTATTAGAAATGATACTCCTATGGCAGGATCTGTATGACAAGATTCCGCATGCCACCTGAACACAACTTTATTAGTTAAAAAAAATTAAAATCCTGCCTATCACTAATCTCATATTCTCTTTCTAATAACCACAGTTTTGGGGAAGAGAGATAATGTTGTAAGCCACTTGAAAAGCTCTAAAATCATGCCAACTGTAAAGTAATTCTAGGTCCACTTGCACCTGAAATAAGACAGCAAACACAAAGCTACGACAAATCCAATACAAAATCCCTCATATTGCTCACTACAATAATGTATTTCACTATACCAGATATCTAAAGAAACAATTCAGAAGAGCACAAATCTAACTCCTACTTTTTATTTCTGCACTGATTTTTCTTCTGGAACTTTCTGAAAGTTTCTATTTCAACAAGCTTTGTATCTCTTGGTACCACAGTAAGTTGCCCAGTCTGAACAGAAAGAAATATCAACAATTACTTTGAGAAGTTTGGCTCACATCCATGATGCAAAGAATGTGCATGTTCAGCACTAGAACTTTGCTGAACTCAACTTGTCTACCTCAGAAATGGCTTCTAATTATCCCAGATGCAGAGGACTTACAGTTGCTAGCTTATCTAGAAGGCAAGGAAGACCTTTACCCCAAGTCAAACAAGTGTAGTGCAGATCAACAAGAACTTCTTCTTGCGAGGAGACATCAAAACAGGCATAGGAAAAAAAGAATTCTGTGATGTGGATTTCCCAAAGATCATCTTATTGCTTGCTCCAAAAGGCAGGTCAGAAAAAAAAATTAATTATGATATCAAAAATGAATCACCATCGCATTAACTAATGAAAAGAATGTGGAATACAACCATTACTGCAATACGTCTAGGACAAGGCTCTGTTCTTCCTATCCAAACAAAATCCCAGGGAAAAATCCAACTGTTACTGGATTTCAGTTTGAAGTCATATGAAAAAGCTTTTTCCTAACAAAAATCCATCATTTTCTTCTCTGATCAAGCTGCTTTCCCTAAAGCACTGCATACCAGCATCTTAAATTGTTCATCCTTGAGTGTTTTGTTTATAATTTTGGATCCTTTATTAAAATGCATTCTATAGAAACAAAGCTTGTATTTCAAAGAGGACCAATCTACCATATGCACACCAAAAGGAAGGCACTGGTTCCATCATATTTCACATTATTTCAGTGCAGAGCAGCTGTATAAAAACTTCATGTACAAACTCACTACCTCAGTGCCAAGCTTCCAGAATGATTATCCCTTTTACAATCATTTCTGATTAACATTCTGAAATTGCAATGTACTTTACATTTAAGGCAAATCAACATCCTGGGTCTTTTTTTTTCAGCCACCATCCACTATTACATATGGATATTTAAGGAACCAAAAGGGTGAGCACCAAACAACCAACCAACGCTCCCAGCACATTTAAACAAGAGTGCTTCACACCATTTACTATGGTAAGGCCCTTTTTAAATAAATGTGTGACTCACTGTTTGTTTTCTTCACCAGGAGGTGGAGTCTTGCCATGCCCCTCCATTACAAAATCCTCATGTTCCATCTGCAAAGGCAAGCATTGCAGGTCAGAAATCGGTGGAGCAAAATGCACATCACCTAAAGTGGCCCTTTTCCATATGCGACAACTTAAGGCAGCCACTCTATCACAGTGGCTGGTCCAGAACAGATCATTTAGTTTCTTAGCAACATATGTACATCTCCAACCCCATTGCTATGGTATCATTTCATAGCACAGATTTCAGAAGATCTTACATGGGAAAAAGAACGATTTAATGGCTATCAGTTAGGGTATCTAGATTTTAAGTTTTGCTCTGTTAAGGACTTCCTTGGTCATTCTAAGTATTATTTCTACCACTTCTTCCTTACGTATAAAGCAGGAATTAAAAAAAAAATAGGTCTATCAACATCTCTGGAGAAAAAAAATCAGAATTTTAGATTTAATAGCCCCTATGTGAGTTGCAACCAGCCTGACAGCTCCAGGCAGCTCTCAGCATCCCCTGCCACAACGNCACAGACAAACTGCTGCAAAAGCAGAGTACTTCTTGTGAAAAAATAACTTTTCTACAAAAAAGAGACTCACTGCACACACAGAGCTTAGTTAGCAGGGTAAAAAAGAGGCCTAAGGAAACCTCAAATAGATGCTGTTCCAATGACAACATAAGGTAGGCATTTCCTTTGGCTCACTTGTTAGAAGATTCCAAGAGCAGTAAGGAAGTTTTATGTTTAATTGTTTGCTTTTAAAATGTCAGTTTTAGCATACATTTTCAGTAATTTCTTTGGCCAGAAAGAAGAACTATATTATATTTGATCGTTAATTAATTACTCGCTCTTCATTTAATGACTTAATTCAGTCAGAATTTCTTGCACAAGTAGCAAAATATTCTTCTCTTTATATAAAAATTCTACACATGCAACTAGTATTTTATATAAACACCCAGATACACAGTTAGCAATGCTCTATTTCATGTGATGCCAGCAAACAGGTCACACTGCAATACTCAAACCATACAACAAAGCAACTGAATCATAATCACGCACAAATCCATGATCCACTACATTTAACTGGAAAGAGGAGAGAAGCACTATTCAGTCAGTACAGATAACAGTTTAGTCAGTCTTTGAAGGGGCAAACCTCCCTCCCCCCAAAAAAACACCCAAACCCATCCAGCAGCCACTTCCCACTGCACCCCTACCCTCTCCCCAAAAGGGTCAAGTTTCCTCATTTGTACCTTGATCCTGTTGACAGGTCAAAAATACTGACAAAAATCATAATCTGCACAGTGACAACCACCAAGGATACTGGAAATTATGCTATTTGACTGCACAGACACGGCCTTAAGCAAAACCACAAATGAACTGACAAACTGATGAACTATAAGGTGCTAATGACATCTAGAAGACAAACAGTCAATCAAATCTGTGTAAGGTAATTTTACATTTGTAAATATGTACTCACAGGACTCACAGTCAAAATAGTATTTTCAAGTAAAAGCCAGGTTAGAAAGCAAGAAAATTTTGATTTACAGCTTTGTAAATAACTTGGACTTCTATCCATGTATTCCCACCATATCATATACTGAAACCTGTAGGTACCTCGGTCCATACCTGATTCACAAGAGCTCTAAGAGCTAGACTCAAAACTGTCTAGTTGAAGAAAAAGATACTCATTCCACTAATTCTGTTGTTGAAAATGCTAAAATGCAAGTGTGTCAATGGGTAAAACAGCTACAGATTTGTGACCAAATCGCATAACAGCATGGTGGGTTACACACCCTTACACAAGAGGATTTTCCCCTATTGATGGTTTAAGACACATACAGTTCCAGTGAAAGGTAAGCACGGAACAGTTTGTGGCCAGTACTGGGAAGAAAGATGAAACGGAGACTTTGGGAGTAAAGAAGCACTACATGCAGCATATGTAGTGCTAAACTAACAAGACTCCCGTGTAAAACAGAATTTTGATTTAATGAAGCTATAGAAGACGAGGTATAAAAAATGAAGTATATAATGCAACGATTTTAAAACCAATGAACAGTTAGAAACGGGACATTACCAATTAGATCATAATCAAGAAATCTGAATAAGACCTGGAACATCTACTACACCACCACCAGGAAAAGGCAATTGATGAAGTAATGCCAATAAAACTGTTGCTTTATTATGAATTTTATATAAAAAATACTAATGACATCACTGTTCCAGCAGGCTTATCTACCAAAGTCACCATTCCAAAGAGAAGTGGGCAAATAATGACAAATAACAAAGTGCCTGAGCTAGGAACAAGATTGTAGGTCCAGGCACAATCTGTGTTAATGCAACTAGAAAACCCCAGATGGAAGTATCTGAAATCACTGAAATCTGCATCATAAAAAACTGCAGAAGATACGGTACAATGGCCCAGACAAAGTTTCTCACAGGAAGTTTACCAACAAAATTAGTCACAGAGTGAGGAAGTACTCAGGAACACAAAAACTTACTGTCTTGTATGCTACCTGGAGAATGGTATCAGATGGAGTGCTGTAACAGTCTACCCAGGACAAGTCCATTAAACACTTTTACCAGTGACTTGCAGGGCTGGTAGGGTATATTCTGGTCAGAATTTTAAGATAAACTATCTGGGGTGAAGAGGTTCAGTCAACATATCCAAAGGCAGGCATGCCATTCAGATGGACTGAGACAGGCTGGAGGAACGGACCCAACAGGAGCTGTATCAATTCAGACAGAATAAACACAAAACACTGCACCTGAGAGGCCCTGGCAATGATTCAAGCTGAAGAATGGCTGGGGAGCTGTTCTGTGGAAAATGTCTTGGCATACAGCAAGCTGATCATGAGCCAGCAGTGTGCCTTGTCAGGAAAGGTCAACAGCATCCCAGGCTTTATTAAGAGCCTTGCCAGTAGATGAAGGAACTGATTGTCACCTGTATTCAGTGCTTATTATTCCAGCTATGGTCTAATGCGCCCCATTTTGGGCTCCACAGTACAAGAAATACATCCATAACACGGACACAGTAAAGCACCAAGATGCTCAGGGAGCCAGAGCGCTTGTCCTGTGAGGAAAGACTGAGACAGCTGGGCTTATTCAGCCTGGAGAAGACGTGGCTTTGAGAATACCTTAACAGCAGCCTGTCTGTATCTACAAGGAGGTCAGCAGGGAGTCAGGCTCACAACAGGGGTACACTGTGACAGGACAAGAAGCCATAAGTTGAAACAAGGAAAATCCAAACTGGATACAAGATGACTTATTTTCACCATGAGGACAGTCCAGGACTGGAACAGATACCTAGAAAAGTTTTGTACTCTCCTTGCTTCAAGTTTTTCAAGGCCAGACTGGATAAAGTCCCTCACAACCTGGTCTGACCTCATAGGTGACCCTGCTTTCAGCAGGAGGTTAGACTAGAGACCTTGCAAGTTCCCTTCCAACCTGAATCTCCCAGCAATCCTATAAACATGGGAACAGATTCAGTTTAATACTGAGAGGTAATATACATGATAAAAAAACCTATCAAATTCCCAACCCAGCAAGAGTCTGCACTGCCGTCTAGAAAGGTCTAAGAAAAATATCTTAGAAAGCTGCCTAATCAAAACAAGCCCTCAAAAGAAAACAACCACCAAGAAAAACTAAAGTATTCTGAAGAAAGAAATGCTGAAATTACTGTAACAGATCCATACTATGTTGCCCTCTTTTAGAATACTGTTTATGAGTATAGACAAAGAACAGTCAAAACCCCTCCACAACACTCTAAAAACATGAGAGCTCAGCATAAAGAAAGGTGTAGGCAGAGGGAAGATTTCACATGAATAAAATCTAACATTTGGCCTGCAAATCTTCCACAATGGAAGACAACACAGGACCAAGGTATACACAAAAAAAAAAAGCACAGTTTGAAAGTATTGTAACAAACATCACCCCTTTGCTACCACAATATAAATAAAACCCAACTCACTCTCAAAAAAAACCCCAAAAACCTGTAGGAGGATACAGAAGGAAAACATATTATTAACAGAGAAAAAATTAATTGAACACACATGTTGTACACTGAATTTCAGAAGTCCTTGAGGATTTTATGGTTTATGTACCTATAGGTACAAAGATTTACTTGTATATTAGAGGATTAGAAAACAATAACAGTACAAGCTTTTCCATTTCTGGCAATGACATAATTTTTACAAAGTGAAAGGGAAGTTAATATATGTAAGATCATTTTACAGGCCTGATCCAGTGCAGCAATTTCTGCATTCCTCTTTTTGCAGAACCTTGACTCTAACTTTCTTTTGCTTGCCTGCATACATTGAACAATTTCGTGATCAGTAACCTATATTTTTCACTCAGAAGTCTGCAGTTTTAAAAATTTTTGCTAGAAAATGCTACACAGTTTATTTAATGTTCTAAAAAGTCTAGAATAAGCTTATTGAGTGACATCCTTTTCCATCTTTCTGCGACATTTAAAAGTCACTTTATTGGGTAGTTCTTAATTCAAAGAGATATATCTGACAAAGACCCTTCTGAAAACAATGAGCAAACTGCCCCAGTAAAACTTCAAAGGCACTGTTTACATTTTCATAAAATTTTTTCTTAGGCCCAGCTATCTATTAATGAATTTTTTTGAGATTAAAAAACTTAAAAATTAAAATATTTAGGCCTTATTTTCCCAATTACAGTAGTGACATCATATTGCAGAAAGGATAAGAATATGGTATTTTAAGTTTTTGATTACGTGACTGAGGAGGAACTGAAGAGAGGAACAGCACATAATAGTCAGAATTATTACAGCTGAAAATACTCTTCTTTCTCTCCTCCATCCACAATTCTTCTACAATTCCTATGCACATTCCTTCCCCACAAGTCTCTTAGTTTCCCTTCACTCTATCATCACCATATCATGCTTGGCACTCTTTTTGTCTTTTTTTTTAAGAAAACGGAAGCCCAGAGTTCTCACTAAGTTTCAACCACACACAGCATTCAGCAACCTCAACAGATCTGGTGAATTGCAGGTGTTTTGAAAAAGCACATTCTAAGTCTTTAGTCTCTCTTGACTCACAGCTTACATTGGAAGTGCAGTTGCCCTGAATATGTAGAAAAAGAACGGAAGGTGAAGGCAAGACAGAACTCTTGTTTTCCTCCCAAGGAAAGAAGAAAAGGTGGAAAATGGCAGAGAACTCAAAACACTTAGGCTTCTCTTAGAAGGACTGCAGGGGGAGCCATTGATTCCAAGAGCAGAAATAAAGGAAGAGCACTCTACACCTGTTTCTCCTGGCAAGGGATGGAGAAGGCTTCAAGATTCTGGCAGCTGGAAGCAGAAACCAGAAATAGACCCTGAAACAGCAGGGGGGAATTCAATAGAAAAACTCAGGTTTCTAAAAAAAGGGAACTGCAAGTTGCCGAACTCCATATTTTATTATTTCAAAGATTTTTTTTTCCTTAAAAATCCAGGCACCTGTGAATATCCAAATTTTGACAAAAATTTATACATCGAGTGTGCTAAATAATAAAAGACAACTTGTTCTATCTAAAATATTAGACATTCAATACTTAACTTTCAGGAAATAAAATATACCAAGATCTTAGATGTAATAAACTATTACATTTTTTTTGGTCCAGAAGTGCAACACCTGTTACTACAGTTTCAGACTACTCTTTCTAAAAACATCTTCAATGAGACCCTGATGGATTTGGTTAATGAGTAAACTTAATCTGGAATTCCTAGATAAAGTCAGCAACACTCTGAAGGGCCAGAAAGTTTCAAGGGCAAAAGCCTCATCTTTCCTGAATCCTGGTGTCAGATATCACATTTTCCTAACAAGATTCAACACTTTCATTAGCTATCCTAGCCCACCAAAGCTGAACTCAACTGAACACCTTTTCTCACTCATTTCATACTTTCTTTCAAAGCTGTAATTTTTTTTCTTTTCATTAAAAAAAAAAGGAAAGAAAAAAAAGGAAAAAAAAAGACTGCAACCAACCAGAAAAGACTCCTCTAAGGGTTTTCATTTGCTAGCATCTCAAGCAGACACGAACCAAAAACCTTATCTTGTGTACAACTACACTCCAGTGAGGACCAACCAAGGTCAAAAGCTGCTTTCTGACAGTGCTTCACATTAAGTGATAATTTTAACACAGCCTACTGCACACCCAGCTCAAGACTGACAAATTTGGTGTTTTGTCACAACAACTGCTTTAAACACCAGTGGCCCTCCCAGTCCTCATCAGCGACAGTGCTACTGTAAACAGGCCATCAGCATTTATTTTGCCTTGGTAATAGTTGTTTTAAGGAGAATTGCACAACTGAAATCCAATTGGTTGAAATCCAAGCAATAAGTCACTAGGCAGTACTGCTAACAGTGGTGGAAGCCCTGTTCTATAAAAGAAATCTCAGAGACCATTTGAGGTCTAACAGAAATGTAGTCACTACTACAAATGAAAGGAAAGCTGAGTCACCTCTCTGCCTGGCTTTATCGTAAGCACTCTGGGCAAACCGCATTGGTGAAAATTTTACTCATTAGAAACAGATTAATTAAATTTTTAACTTAACTTCTTTCAATAAAAATGCAAATTAGCTGCTAACACTTTAATAATTTTTTAGGAATAAATAAGAGTTAAGCTGACATCTCAAAATATGCATAAGATAGCACAAATTGGTTAGCAAAATTAGTCCCAAAATATACTTTTTAGATTAAATCTTAATTTCAGTACACAAATAAAAGCACTAAAAAACCACTTTAGGATTAGTAATTTAAACTTAAAAGAAAGAAAATAACAGAAAAAACAGCTCCTAAAATAATAAAGCATGAAGTATTTTTCTGAATCATACAGAGTAGTCTTAGAGACAAGGTATGCATGAAAAATTGTCTCAATTTTTGGTCACTTGCAGGATTTTGTTGTATTGTACAGCACTGCGAGGTTACTGAATGTTCACTCGAACCTATTTCTACCCTTTTTTTCCTCTTAATTTTGCCAAAGCATAGTCTCGGCATATAAAAAATGCCAACAAAATTTGTGAACCATCTCCTAGCCTATTCACTATTTTCTTGAAGCTTCTCAGCAGCATCTACATTGAGTATTTCAATGTTATTACCATACACAGTCCTAACTGGTTTTCCTGTTAGTAAAAAGAGAAGTGAAAGCTCACTAATATAATCCTACTGCAAAGTCACACATCACATTCAGTGCTCCCTGCTAAGCATTTTGAATGCTAACACACTTAAAGCACATATAATTACCTCTAAAAATTACTAATCTGATACCGATGTTCGTTATGCAGCCTAATGGTATTTTAATTCCTGGCTCACTGAAACATTACAACATTAACTGGAAGAAATGCCAACATGTTAACATAAACCATTATTAAAACATGCATCATCCTCATAGAGCAGCAGGGCAGATCATCAACGGAGCTCAATTAATCATTAGGACTATAGAAGCTGTGTAACTCAGAATATATGATTTATGTTACACACCTAAATAAGCACAAAACCTGCAGCAGTGGTTAAAGACTAAAAGTTTTGCCTTTAGTTTCAGCTGTCACTAATTAATCACATGCAACTGGAGAAATAACCTATGGCCCACTTTCTTTGTAGTATTTAAAATGTTTGTTATTAATATTCTGTGAAATAGCCAGCCCTTAACATGATTTCCCTGGTAAGCTTAAAACAAACAATTTTATGAATATCATGAAAAGGACAGTCACACTTTGGAAATCCTAAAAAGACTGTGATCCCAATCACATTTCATACTGTACAGATAAGAAACTTTACTTAATTAAAAACTTATTATTTTTTAACACATTACTTAGCTACAAAGTATTTCAAACACAATAGCTTATATATATATTAAAAATATAAACATATATATAATATATACATAACAATTCATCTAAATCTTGCTCTGAAGCAATTTAAACCACCTAGTTTTTTGCAGCAAGATACCGTTTTGTCAGTAACACTTCAACACCAAAGATGTTTAAGTCACTCAAGTCGTGGTATGACAGGATATCTAGAAATACCATCTGAAAACTTCAACTCTGAAGCTGCCAAGGAAGCTTTGAATAATAGCTCAGCAATCTCGGATAAAAAATGCATAAAGCATCCTGAATTTAAGCAGAAGTGCTCTCCCTTTCCTGTACCACAGTTGATGATCCATTTTTTAGTGTGTTCCATCCATGCACTCCATCCATTTTTCAGTGTGTTTCACACATACATAAGTATGGATAGATCCCAGAAAAATCTGAATTTACTAAGACACAAAAAATTCCTGTATTTTCTTTAATTAACTTTTTTGTATTATTCTTCAGCTAAAGATCATGAGCATTTCACAAACCATGAATTCTTGCTAAATTCAGCAACTGTAAAAAAAGCCTTCTACACTTTCATAACAAATCTTTTACACTTTCCATTTAGGGGAAAAATCTGACCCGAAAGCCCTTGAACTGAAAGTTCACCCCCCCCACTACTTTGAGCAGCCACTGGTATGCAACCTGGTGATTCTATTTAGCCAACTCATTTTACAGTCAATTTACTATTTATGGTGCAGACACACATAAACGAGTTATAGCAGTTTAAACTGACATCTGTAAGTGGCTGATATTTTGACATACACATTGTTAACCACCCTGACAGAGAAGAGAGAAAACATGTTAACTGCTTTCTCCGGCTTAGATTTGGAAATCAAGATGATGCATTGCCACAAAAGGACAACAGGCACAAACAGCAAAAAGGATTTTCAAAGTCTCAAGAAAGGAGATGATAATCAGAATTAAAGAAAACTAAATTACACTTTTGCACTACACATTTAATCAACTTCACTGCCACAAATGCTGTTTAGGAGTGACTGAAAGTGACATAAACCAGGCACACATAAAGAGGTGCCCAAGTTATTCTGCCTTAAGAGATCTGACCACTCAGGCAACCAAGAGAAAGAAGAACTAGCTTTCTTTGCTGTGTTCACGGAAGAGAAATCTATTATGTGGCTTCTAAACTCATAGAAACTCCCAGTGGCCCAGAAAGCTCCTGAGCAACAAACAGCTGGAGCCTGAAAACAATTCTGTTATAAGCTTTAAGCATGTCCCAGGCATCCACGTTTCACCACTGTCCAAAAGGAGAAGGCACACAGGCTATGCACACTCACAGTGTACGACTACTTTCCAGTTTCTCCAATTATTAGAATACAAATCCAAACTCACACTGCTGCTTGCTTGTATAATCTTCCAAAATTAAGCAAGATTATTAAAATTATTAAATATCTGACAGGCCACCAAGCCTTAAAACACCCACTTATCTCTGGAGCAGAACCTGGGCTTTTCTACAGCTTTCCTCAAAACCCTTAAAATGCCATGGGAATAACTTAATTCCCTAGGAATTACATGTATAAACTGTTGAAACCAACCAATATGGTTTCAGAGTACTTCTGTAACATTTCTTAACAACCTAATTCCACACAGGCTTACTGCATCTGTAGACACCTATTACCTTCTCCCCTCTTATAATACACTCTTGTCTACTACTCAGAAGTTTCAGTGATTTTAAACAAGTGACAAGAAAAGTTTACATGCTTTTAATGTTGCCTTTGCCCTGTTGCTTTTACAGGGGAACCGATACTGTGTTTTTGCAGAGTTCAAGTGTCCTTAGTTGTCCAGTCACCTTTTCACGTACTGCAATGATGAAGACCATCACTACTATTTTTAGTGTTAAAAATAAAAAACCACAGTCTTCTCATCAAACCCCACATCCACTTCTTCCACACCCAACAAATGAAGAAAAAATTTTGAGGAACTGAAACAAATTCACGCCGATCTAGTTCACAAAATGAAAAGGAAATTGTCCTTGCAGGGTCATGCAAGTGTATGAAGTCTTGCAAATGTATGAGGTCAACAAGACCAGCAAGTTTTACATCTTTCAATGACTCAGTCAAACTAAATAGACTACAAACGATTTTTAGAGTAAATCTAAAATTTTTAAAGTAGGGTAGAGTAAGCTTTTACTGCCCGTGGCTTAAATTTCTCCCCAAATACCTATCAC
The DNA here is from genome assembly GCF_001604755.1 of Lepidothrix coronata. NCBI lineage: Eukaryota > Metazoa > Chordata > Aves > Passeriformes > Pipridae > Lepidothrix > Lepidothrix coronata. The sequence continues at coordinate 2,222,671 of NW_016690321.1, forward strand.
CTCAAGTCTGTCATAAGACAGTAAGTCTGAAAACATTCATCAATACTTTCACATCTATAAGATTTTAAGCAGTTGATTATATAGAACTGTCACATTCACATGGACTACAACCACTGCCAACAATTCTGTAAAGCCAATACCAAATGGAAAAAGGTCAAAAGGCAATATTTTGAAAAGGCAGAAAGCCCTCAAGCTGTGTGCCAATAGTACACGTGCATGAGAAGAGAGACTTTGTAAGCAAAGCCACAAAGCAATGTCCCCACCTGTCTCCAACATCATAGTGGGACTGTACCATGTAAGCTCTCAAATGCAGAACTACTTTTCCAGTTTTTTAAGCAAAAATTTGCTTTTTTTGGTCTACTTTGCAAAGTATTATAAACTGCTATAATCAGCTGAAGAAATGCTATTGGCTGAGAAAAAAATCTAATGAGAAAATATTTATGAAAAAGAAAGAACCTTTAAAAGAATGGAAAAGGTGAGTTTGAACTGAATGGTTTCTTAAGACTGAAGTGTTTTCTTCCTCAAAAATCACACACCTATTCATTGCAATGACATTCCAAGCCATTACATTGCCTCTACATGAACTGTACATATGAACAGGCTGGATCAAAGGACCATATGGTGACCATTCTTACAGATCTCAAAGTCAATTTGGCAGACCATGGTATTTTCCAGGAGAAAGAAAATACATCATTGTGTTAACCTTCTCTTTTGTGATTCAAAAGCACCTTAGGTTATTCTGAGATCAGAAAACAGAGAGTCATCTTTCAGTTTGGTATCTATATTTTAGCAGTCTTCGCTATGGATAAGTAGGTTTCAAATGAGCAATTCATCTTCCCTCTGTAGAATACTGTACACCCAGCTGGCAAAATCTTGTTCTTGATCCTGAATTTCTTTTAAAATGTCCAAGCAGCTAAGCAGTCAACAGCATTCCTTTACAACAGTTCGAGTAGCACTGTCTGTTTAATTCCATGCTCTTTTTTGCAAAGTTCTCAACAATTTTACCTTATTTATAACTGCTGTTTTATAAAGCCAGTAGACCCTGATAACATACTATACTGGTTTTTGCTGGAATAAAGTTAAGTTTCTAGACAGTAGCTGGTAGAGGACTATGTTTTGCATTCATGCTGGAAACAGTGTTGATAACACAGGGATGTTTTAGTTACTGCTGAGCAGCGCTCCCACAGCATCAAGGCCTCTTCTGTTTTTTCACACCAGCGAGTAGGCCAGGGGTGCACATGAAGCTGGGAGGGGAAACAGCCAGGACAGCTGAAGCCAACTGTCCAAAGGGATATTCCATACCATAAGGCATCATGCTCAGCATTAAAACTGAAGTCAGGGCGTGGGTGAGGGTGTATGTGGAGGTTGGCAGGGGCTGCCATTGCTCAGAGACTGGCTGGGCATCAGTTACTTGGCAGTAAGTAATTGTTTTCCTTTTGCATCATTTGTTGTTTTGTGGGTTTTATTTTCCTCACTCTTTGTTTTTTGTTTGTTGGGTTTTTTTGGGGGGAGGGGGTTTGGTTCTTTCCACCCCTCCCCACCCCCCCATAAATTACTACACTGTCTTTATGTCAACCCATGTTTCCTCACTTTTATCCTTACAGTTCTCCCCCTCTCTCTCACTAGGGGTGCAGGGAGTGGGTGAGCAGTTAGTTGCTGACTAGGGTTAAACCCCATATCATAATTATAGCTCTTTGTTACGATGCCTTGAAATTTCGAAATTCGAAGTTATAAACTCACAAGCAGGTTTGCCTGGGATTTCTTTTCCCCATGTAGAAAAGTCCAACTGTGTAGTGTTTTGTAGGAAAGTGTTTTAGATTATTTTGCTGGCCACGGTCAAAAAATTGAAGAGAAAAACTAACCCCAAATTTCTGCTCTCCTTGATGGATTATGGTAATTTATATTTAAAAGAAGAGGACTATGTCATAACGCTTTTACAAGCTTTAATAACATGTCACTAAAAGTGAAGGCTTTATTAACTTAAGATTTATAGTAATTTCACTCTTTACTGAGAGTTTAATGGATTTTTTTTTAAAAATACATGATATGCAAAGATTTTAGTTCTCAAATTACTCTCCTAAGGAAGTTCTCAAATTACTCTCCTAAGGAGTTGTAGCATTTCCAGGTCTAAAAAAGTAAGCTAGCAGAGCATGATGAAGATGACATCAGTCTCTGTTGTGAAAAATTATCTTTGTGCTCAGACTAGTTCTTAAGCTGCTACCTTTTGGGAGAAGCATTAATTGTCTTGTTAGGCAGAATATCTTTCTACTTTTAAAAGACTTTACAATATACTTCATACAAAGACTCCAGGAACTTAGTATAGTTGCAAGTCAGCAAGTCAGAAAGACTAGCTACTCCTACAACTCATGTTCCAGAAAAATGATGGAAACATAGCCTGTACATCAGGGCACAGAAATGCTGGAAGCTCCACAAGTAACCCACCAGCAGATGTCAAAAATGAATAAACTAAAGAAAAAAAAAACCCAAAGCCTACTTTCCTGAATCCAGTGGAAAGGCAACAGCCACATGAGTAAACTGAAACCTACTCTGACTTGTCAGGTATTCACAAGAAAATACACTGAGGTTGAAAGCTCAACTCTCGTAACAAGCCAGTATTTCCCAAGAGTAGCAGGGATTCATACTGCAGAAAAACCATTGCCTGAAAGCACCGTGTACTGGGTCAGTATTAGGTGGAAAACAGCTTTTTTAAAACTACAGCCACAAAGCAGTCTCTTAATTTCATTACTGTCTAGGCCTTCACGCTGAACGTTTTAAATTATTTAGTGCCATCTGAATAGAAACCCAGTTCCATATCACTAAGTAGGATTATAATCCCCAGAGGTACAGGCATCAAGGTTTTGGATGCTGCAAGTTTAACTACTCAATTAGGATCTTCTTTGCACCATATTAATTCTAAATTGCACAAAATGAAAGCACCAGCCTAACTTCTGCACTATTGTCATCTTTATGCAACATCCACATCAGAAACTGAGCATAACTTACACTTAAATGCAGTTAGAGGAACATTCATGCTTTTAGAAAAGATACCTCCTGATTGGCAAGACTCTCTCCTAACAACACTTCCTTCTGAGGAATTTTAAGATTCTGCTTAAAAATATAAAAACACCTAGCTTAACACATCAAATAGAAATACTACTAAGACAGACTCATGTTTCTTTATTCTCAGCATATATGAAATAAAAGCAAGACATAAGATACTCGAGTAAGACGTAAGCTGTTTAACCTTTTCATCATCTCTGTGTGAATGCCTCAGGACAAAAAAACCAAAACCAAAATCCAAGAACACCACAACAAAACAGCCAGTGCCAAGAGAGTTCTGAAGAGTGATTCAAAGAGAAGGTAAGTGCTAGCTCACAATTAGACACCAAGAGGCAGGAAAAGAATTAACCAGGATGAGAACTGGTAGGCAATAATGTAAGGGAAAGATTCGTGTTGACAGATAAGAACAGGGCAGCAACTTGAAATAAAACAAGGATTAACAGAGGACCTCAAGACAGCTTGGTAAGTGGCAACAGGACAAGCCTCAATGTTTGTGTCATTGGTTTTGAAAAAGCCAGAGTATGAAAAAGTAGCCTAACTCCTAGTCTACCTATTCAGTTCAATAATGGCTTCTATAAATAGTACTAAAAACTTTGAATAAAAATACACTTCCCCAACACCATACAATACAGACTCTTTTCCCTTTTCCTGTACTTATTAGGAGTTGAGCATTATTACAAATCCTGTGCAGTCGCATTTTTTATCAAAATTTTGTATACCTAGCATTAAAAGGGCAGAACTAGCTATTTTTCCTCCTTTCCCTTCTACAATACTGAATCAAAACAACAATTCATAAATACCTTTCTATAAATTACCTTAGTCAAAGTGCCTCCCTCCCTCTGAATTCATAGGTTTTTACTTTGAGAGATGAAGGAACAACTACGAGGTGAAGGGGATATTCTACATTTAACATGAGAATTTTAATTGCATTTTTTTGATAAAGAAGGTTGCTACATAAGCTCAAACTCCTGCCAACACTGAAAGAAATCTAAAAATGCTTCAAATCAGGCACAAAATTTTAGCTTCCTTCTGCAACATTTTGCAGCAAAGGAACAACTGAGAAACCAAGTTTTAGTGTTGTCTGTGCAATAATTCCTAACAGATGGATGATAACAGCTAAAAAGAAATCAGTCACAAACAAAAATCTCGGTGCTTGTTGATATTTTCAGAGTACCAAGGTTGTTAATGGAAAAAGCCTAGCAGTCATTAGTGGCAAATTAATCACCACAAAATAAAATCAAAATCCAAATAACAGTAAAGGGGGGGGTTCTAAGTAGAAATACTGTTTTCTTTTCTACTCGGTATGATGGACAGGTAGCAGATTTCACTTTGGTATCATGGAATCAGAATGATTGAGTGCTTTTGGCCTCCCACCAGCAGCCCCAGCAAACAACACTGGGGAGAACACTGTGGGGGTCTTGCTGGTATTCCCAGCTCTGAAGAAATCAGTCCTACAAAATTCCCTGTACTGTACTGGTGAGCTTTTAGCACCTCATGGTGGTGTTCAGTGAAAGGTTGGACTCAATGATCTTGGACATCTTTTCCAACCTTAACGATTCTGTGATTCCTTTTTTTGTGAAATGATACTTCACTGTATGATATTCATTAGCATATCACATGGATAAAATACACCAAATACTACTACTAAGCAAGACTTCCATATCTGCCAAAACTAACTACATTTGAAAAAACTCTATGGTCATTTGAAAAAGCTTATTTCTGCACAGTTGCTTTCCTCCTTTGTGGTACTATTAGATAATTACTGCAATCAAGAGCATGCTATTGACAGGTACCAGCTGTCTTTACCACGTTGATGCCATTTTAAGAGAAAGAGTATTTTCTGTTAGTCTGAAAACAAGGAAGAAACTGTGAGATCAGACAATGGAATCAGTTCATATGAAAAGCCCCAGCCACAAAACTACCAAGACAGTAAGTTTCTCCAAAAGCAGCCAGTGGGGAGAAGGGGAAAACACACTGGCACAAAACACACTCTCTGCTGGAAAGCAACCCGAAGAATGACAAGAGGATATGCTGTCAAAAAACTAAAGGGAAGAATTTTAGAAATTTCCCCAAATATGCAAAATTGAGAGAACACAATCACACCTCAACAACCACAATATTTAAAAAAAAATAAATTACAAAATTAAAGTGTATGCATTAATAACAGTGATAAAAACAAACACTAAAGTGAGAACTGAGTCCATCAGTAACTTTCCTTAAGTTTAATTACCAAGAAGTTGCCTCTCAGTTTCTGTTATTCATTTCAAGAGTGGCAAAGGCAAGCATGAAAGCTAACTGTAACAGGTTGCTAGGAGTCAAGCAGGAATATCACTCTTCATGATGCCTGACTGCAGAGATTAAATTTTCTAATCACATCTTCCACAGTGTTAAATAGTTTGAAGGACATAAATATTTAGTCTTTAAGATGACTTGCTCGGTTCTACATGAGGTATGATTTTTTTTTTCTTTCTCCAAACCAGAGGAAATCTCCTTTTATCTTCAAGGCTTGATCTTGATGCTTCAGAATGCTATACAGTCTAGGATGCCAGAAAATATGAAACAGTTATAGAACAAAACCAGTTCACAAGGCATAAAGCACAATAAATAATTTGTTTTCCACTATATGATAGAATCTTCATGAGTAACATTTTACGTTATTTTCTGACTGGTACCACAAAAAAATTAATTCTTGCAGTATCCAGATCTTTATATCCTGATATTCTTGGTATCTCTGCGACAGGTGATTTTGATGTCATCTCTGACACCCCTGAATACTTCATTCAAGTGTACTTCAATCTACAATAAATTGGGTTCCTCAAGTTATGCCGTTGTGATTCCAGAAGAAAAGTACCAAGGCTTCTTAGTGGTTAGGACTGCTGACAGTGTTAACATACTCTCTTTTCCCACACTACTGGGCAAGAACATAAAAAGCAAAGTGAATGACATCTATTAATTAAACTTCCTTTTAACTGAAGATTCTGGAAACAAATACTGATAACTGGTCATGGGATCCACAGGCTGAAGTAATTGAGAATATTATTCTAAACACTGCTTTTCCAGTGACATGTTACTACAGGAACCCCTCTTGCTTTGTCATTTTGTGGAGTCACAAGAGTCAGTTATTAACACCCTGAGACAGAGAACTTCATGTAGTGAAGTTCCATGGTTCTAAATAAAGGCAGAACACCTTGATATCAATATAACAAAGATAAGCCTACAAGCTAGCATATTTACTTTCTTTCCTTCAAGTTTAATGCATACATATGGAAAATAAGACACATCGATTTTTGACTTGAGATCAGTTTATGACAGTGTCAGAAGTGATTATTAGGTGACACTTTGGCTAAGACTCTTCTTGGCAAAATATAACAGCATGGAAAGGATTTGGCTACAGAGTCTAGAGATAATTTTCTTGCCTGTTCAAGTGCTTGAAGTGGTAACAAGAACATTCTGCAAGAGGACCAAATGTAGGTTTCCCACTTTTTGTCAAGACTAAAACTGAATAAGGGAAATTCTGAACTGTGGGGAAGCACCTACCAGACCCCTGAGCATCTTGCATTCTGAAAAGAAAAAAAATAAATGTATCAAACCAATCATAGCAAGGACATTAAATACTCAACAGAAATGCTTCAAGTGCAGCTGACATAAAGGCATTCCAGTAGGTAGGCCTGGGCTTTTGTCTTTTGGTCATGAAGTGGTTTTTAACTTGCATTTTATGTTTGTCTTAAAATACAAACAAAAAAAAGTATACAAATACATTTCCTACAATCTTTCCACCTTTTGCAACAATAGCTTTAATACTGTTGTTGAAGTCCTATAAGACTTGAAGAAGTAACTTCAAGACAGAAAGTTTGCCCACTTTGATTCTGAGGCAGCCAATAACAAGTGCTACCAATCACCCTAAACAGTAATTTCATTCTTTGTATTGCATGTAAAGATACATTTTTGGATAGAAATTAATTATTACGAGCAGAGGGTAAGAATAGGAAATAATTCTGACCTCATATACGATATAATCAAACTTATCATCACTAAAGTAGCTGGAATGAGCTTACTCAGCATTTACTAATCCTGTAAGATCTATGAGCTGCAGACTCAACTTATACAATGTTAAGAAGAGCTTCAAAGGAGCTGCTAATATATGAAGTGTTCCAAGTCCTTGGAACACTTGGAATGTTAAGCATTCATAGGAAATAAAATGCTAGAAGCCAATGTTTATAGCTCAAAAAGTATTTCTAGTGAAGGCAAAAGAACAGGTAAACCATGGGATTTTTGAGAAGAGAATGTAAATTCAGTCCAAAACTACTGCTGTTACTTAAATATGGGTGTCAAAAACCCCAAACACCTAGAAAAACACAGAAGAAAAGATCCACTAATCTGAACAATAACCGTTATAATAATTATATAATTCACTTTTAGTTATGGATGAGTGTTTTTTGGAATGAGTAAAAGGAGAGAAATGAAAAATCCAAATAGAATATGAATAAGTAGTTATATTACTGTCTTCAAAGCATAAAACTAGCTTTTTGCAAAAAACCTCATGTCTCCTGCCTGGAAGAGTTGGGATGGGCGGGAGGAAGGGATGTCCTAACAAAAGGAAAAAAACTGAAATACATTACTGAAGACTTAAAAAAGATATTTCTTAGAAAAATATATCTTTATGAAAATGGGTCACTAGATCATGTAAACATTTGCAAATCAAGAGAATAATTTTAATGGCACTAGACAATACAATGGAATATACTTTTCCTAAACTCTTCTAGGACAAATCCTTCAACTGCTATAAAATTCTCCTGGGACAAGGGAAGAGAGGATAATCATTTATAGACTAAAGAAATACTGGAAGATAGACTTCAGTGTACATCACAGGATAGGGAGAAGGACTAGATGTAGTCGTGACTCTTTTTGGTTTAATATATACTGATCCTATCTAGCTCTTTATTAATAACACTGAATACCAGATGCATGATTCCCAATCTCCCATATTCTCTAAACAGAGAATTGTCATTCTCTAAATGACCATTCTTCCTAAACAATATTGAACACACATTTTAAGTATTCAAAGTCAGTATGTATGTATGTATAGATATGTATATATATATTTTTTTTTTTAAATTTAAGCTCACTCAACTTTTTGAGCACCTAATGCTGGAGCAGATACAATATTTGCCATTACACCCAGAACTAAGCTTGCCAACAAAAAGCATACACTTCATTGAAGGAAAAGGCTAAGTTAAGTAAGTTGCAAGACAGTTACTTCAATCTACTTCAGGCCACAAGGACAAAACAAAAAAGAAAGCTATGTATCCATAAATATACACACAGACACCTGTTTGTATACACATAAATATGTACACACACACACAGATCCTCTCTGTGAGGTGAAAAGTAAGCACCAGTAACCATGCTAAAAATCAGTAATTAATTGCACCATGATGTCTCCTCTCACATGTCTATTTCCCACTGAAACCTGTAATCACATCCTTGTCAAAAGATGGATTCAATACCCTAGATGGCTGCAAGTACGTCCACTGATATGCTCTCATTTGTCAGCTCCTAATCTAGAGCCAACCTTCCTTCAAAGCTGTTTAAAATAAACACAATTCCTAAAGTACAGGCAGCACAATTGCCAAATCCTCTCTCTAATAATTACCTTGTAATTTGGTGCATACAGCTTAAAAAATATTTTTTCTTAGACTCTAAAACAACTAAAATATCTCCCAAAGGTCCACCTAAAAAACAGATTTCCATTTTAGTCCTATAGTTTTTTTTGCTTTTCCAGCCTGTCTTTTACACAAAACTACAAGCAAGCTAACAATGATTCAGATTTCCCTGAAATTTTGGAGCCATGTTTTAAACACAGATCAGTTGCAGTGTTAACACTAACTGGTTGAGATAGCCAAGACTATAAACTATATTTATAAACCTACTGAAGAATATGATAATGGCTATGTCTTTATGCAAACCAAAGTAATTTGTGTCTCAACATCTGCTTCTTCAGGAAGTAAGCAAAGAGCACTACACAACCAACACTATATTCAACAGCACACTTTATACCCTCTTGTCCCAACAAGATGTGCTGAGAATCAAGAGGTACCTTTAAAAGCAACGTACAATCCTGTCTCACAGCAAAGCACATGCTGGCAAGTACGAGGAAACAAGAATCAGAACACCTTCAGAATAGGTCAGTCAGTAATCCACAAACACTGACGTCTGCACCTAAGGGCCCACATGTCTAATTCTTTAAGTTGAGAGGGTAGGTGGGTAGGATACAAAGCTTGACAAGCCCTTTCAGTTCTAACAAATTAAATGCAATCAAGGTTAGTATTTTTGTACAAGTGTTTCCTCTCTCCTTCTTGGGAGTGCCCAAACCCACAGGTTCCAATCCTTAGTGGATGACAAAAACCCCTGTCTTTCAAAAGGCTTTTTAAAAGGTTATTTTTTAAGTATCTCCATGGTAATACATAATAAATATATGCATGCAGGTATTTATTAAAAATACCACTACCAATCGATGGTCATTCCCCTGTATCCCCCATTTCATGCAAGTAAGCTCTTGTTCCTCCAAAACACAGTGGCATTTACCTCACTAACCTTGGGACTGCCTTCCTCCAGTATTTCTCCCTCATCAGTTTGCATGGGAACAGGATCTGTGCAAAGCTCTGCAGAAATGCAAAATACTGCCTAAAAGGTAAAAAAGAAAAATATATTTTAAAAACAATGATTTTTCTGCCTTTAACAGTATTATGTGAGATTGCAGCGCACATAAAGAGCATTCTAGGCTATGACCTTTAATGTTGCCGTTCTGCACATATTCACTGAAATTATATGTTTTACACAAAGAAGTAAGACAACTGTTATTCAGGATAGGACATAACTACTTAATTAAAAGAAAAAACCCCAAAACAGTAAACAGGAATATACTTTAAGTGTCATTGCTGAGTATTTAACATAGTCACTGTTTTTACTCATTCAGGCTACAGTCTTACTAAGGAAAGATCACACAGACTAGACCTGAGCAATCCTAGCACTCAGTAGGAGATAGCTTTTGTGCAAATAGAAGCTTCACATATTCAGTTTACAGACAATCTAAAGGTTATTAGTTTGAAAAATTGTTAGACTTCCAGTGATGCCACAGTACTTCTGTGGCATGGAAGTCTTACTTTAGGGATTTTTTCCCTGACTTCATTTTAAAAATAAATACATTCTAGAATCTACATGGTTCAGGGAACTGATAAAGTCGTTCACCTTCAGGTCAACATTTCCAATCTAACCCAGGTCAACAGCTCCCAGGTGTTTCCAATATTCAACACCACCTGGTAACTTATTTTTAAATTTGTTTGACAGTGTCAATGCAGTTCCAACTGAACAAAATCTACACACCAAACTCCGTTCTTTGAATTACAAAGTTACTTATGGAAGAATGCAATATAGTTAGAGAGATTTGGGTTACTAAGATTAGAATGCCTTTACTCCAGAGGATAAGCCATCTTTCAGAAGTAATGGATCAAATTAGTCAACTTAGGAGATCAAACGCACCAGCATGAATTCAGCTGGAATTTCTCACTCACAAAATGCAAATGTAAGCCATGAGCAGATCTGTAACATCTCCAGGTATGTTGAACATAAGGGCTCACACTGAGCTGTTGGCCTTTAACAGCTGTCCCTCTCAAGATGGTGTAACTCTTCAACTGCACCAGCATTTAAAATCCATTTCAGGTCCCTCCATTTCTGCACCTGGGCTACAGAGCTGCCGTCTGTCACCTTCACAGCAGCAATTCAAGCCTGGAAACTGACAGCTTTGGGAGTGCAAACAGCAAGGAAGTCAAAAAGACAAAGCTTGGTGCACCATCTAGATGCACCTCCCTCACTTCAGCGTTAAAGCCTGTTCATAGGGTAAGGCTGTCTGCACTGCCAACCTCTTCTGTATGTTGCACACAGCTGGACAACATCTGTCATGGCCCTTAAGTTGACTCAAGGAGCAAAGAACACATTCTACAAATATAAAGGGCCTGAAACTACAAAATGTTACATATAACTCATTAAATCTTATAAACAACTAACTGTTATGTTCGGTAATATTGTACATTCTCATGCAAAGCATGGGAGCTGTAAAGACTTACAGTGTAGTAATTTCTGGGAAAGGAGGAAAAGGGAATGAGGATAAAAACTCTCACCCAAATCCTCACTAAATATTCTGCCTGCAGCATATAATCAAAAATCAGAGGTATCAAGTGCTAAACATGATCTCTACACCAAGATCCTCTTGTCTCTAACAAATCTTTCTGTTCTGTACCCGCAGTGTGGGAGGCTGGGCTAGGCAGTCTCTGTCCATGGTACTTCTTCACCACAACAGGTTTCTGAAACCCCACTCCAGAACTTCTAGAGCTGGGAGTTTTGGAGCATGATTTTGCAGTATCAGAGTCAAGTAATTGGGAAGCTCCACAGAATGTCAGACAGATAGTTCGATGTCTAATGGCCAAAACAGCTTTGGCCAGAAGGATTGCTGTGGCACTGAACCAGCCTCAAAATCAGAGATACGAGCAAGACTGAGTTTGACCTATAGAAACATTAAAAAAAGCTTATAAATAAAACAAGACCACTCAGGTCTGGCCAAGAGCACTACAAGGAGAAGTGAGTTTTCATTCAGAGTGCTGGAAGAACTCAAACACGAATCTCTGAAAAACTGCCATGTTTATCTTCTGAGATATCTCTCACTACCAGAGGAACTGTCAGTATTTGACACGAGTTTTTATATACTACTCCTGGGAAAAGACAAAAAACTACATCTTCAAGGAGTAAAAAATAAAAGGCAGTAGAACTAGGAAATTAAAAAAAAAAACCAACAAAAAAACCCCAACAACAAAATTAAGCAAGCTCTTCCACTGAGGTCAGGTTAAATAGACTGGAATTATCCACAGCTCAGAGATAAGGAAATAGAAAAATAAAAATTATAAAAAAGGAAATGCAAAAGAGAAGAAAAAGAGTTTATTCACTCTTCACTTGTCCCACAATTAATATTTTATCAGCTTTAATGTTTAAAATACATACTGTATTATTTCATACAATGCTTAGAGTGAACTCACACAGGACGGTAAGAAGGTAAAAGCTTTAATAGGCTTAGTAATTTACCAGAAAACTTGACATGGGGAAAAAAAAGTCCATGAAAAAAGCCTTGTAGCTGGTGCAGGAAAACCCTAAGCCACAGACTACAAGAGGTGTTGCAAGAGGAAGGTTTGCTGAACACTATTGTTTTATTGGGTTTGGGGTTTTGGTTTGTTTTATTATTGCATTTGCTTCTGGGTTCTTTCAGGGGACAAAACATCAGGCAATAAACTATGAGCCCAATTCAACACTATAATTTTTATGTTCTTTTTGCATATATGAATCACAAATTCCCTCAGCCACTGGCACAAGAGTGCTGCATCGCAAGTTTATTTATTGCCAAAAGCAAACATTTTGAGATTCCTGAATCAATGGGAAACTTATCTCCATAGCAGACTTTTATAGTAGTCATTTACAACCCAGGGTGATTTCTCAGCCAACAGAGCAACTGCTTACTGACAGCATGTGAAGAAATAACATCATTATTCCAGTTGTTGACACCACCTCTTCAGTTCACTAGTGTCTGACCAGGGGGATGAAGGTCATACATAGGGCAATTTATTTTATACATGGAGGACAGACAGTAAATAAGAACTAGTATCCTATAGAATTGGGAAAATGTCAAAAGCGTAAAGGCATTTATTCACTCATTTTCAATGCTTATGTGTTATGCCAGGTTCCCAGGTGATAAAGTTTACAGATGCCCATTTAGATTTTCAGATGCAACACTTATCGACAAAGTCACTACTGGAAAAGGTCAAAAATAAGATGATTCTCTTCTTCCACTTTTGCTTACAGCCATCAAAACTACTTCAGATGTTACTGAAAACCCCCAATCTTTTTACTCACTTGATATCTTTCAGAAAAATTAACCAACTTCGACTTGAGTGAGAACGCCCAGGAAGGTCTGACAAACAGCAATGCACAGGTATGTCCACATACAATGTAGCAAATGCACATCTAAACTTAGGAACAACTTTTATTTAAATCTTTAAACTATAATACACTAATAAGAATCTACTCTCAAAAGTTAAAAGATACCTTAATATGAACTAGCTGGATTTCTTATGAACTTTAATGCCTACTACACTACTGTCCTGTCATAACAATATGGTTTTGGGACAATCCAGTTTAATATTTAGTCCTATTTATGTTCTGTCTCTCTGCAGTAAGGATGTACACGTTTTGTTTGGTGGTACGAGCCACAAACTCAGTGCAGGCTGAACAGTGCAGACCACCTATCTCTTCACTACTGCATTCTAACACACTGTGTCAAGTAAATCCTGAGCCAAATTTCCATACACTTATAAATCCTTACCACTGAAATCAATACCAGTGAACAAGGTACTTCCTCTAGGCCTAATCTTCCCCACACATAGAAAGGTCTGTCATTGAAAAACACAAGGTCCTCATTAGCAAGAGAGAGCTGGAATTCACATTTCTTCAAATTTGTTTTCATCAAACAGGCATTGCTGGGACTAAGCACCTTATCTAATACAAGGGCCTCACATGCAACAACACTTTCTTTTACAGATCGCCAGCAGCAATGAAATATGGACTAAAGAGAAAAACAGTTCCTCATTTGATAAAGAAGAAAAACCTGTTTCAAGCTTCTTAAGAGTCCAGCTGCAAGAGAAGCACTTATTAATGTGAAATCAATTGTTATCCCTGTGAATTCTCAAGTCTAAGTTGGATATGGTCCACTGAAAACCCCTGATGGTCAGTAAGGCTGCACAAACTATCACCATTACAGACATGAAGCAGAAATTGAAGGTAGGTCCCAAACAAGAGCACAAAGCAAAACAGGCACAAACAGGCACACAAGTGCTCTTCCAAGGTGATGATCTTGTATACACGGCAAACTTCAAAAAGAGCAGTTAGAACAAGGCAGTACTTTGCTGAACTGTGCCTTAAATGAGACAGTGCTTATTTGACAGAACTGTATCAATACATGATTGCTATCACCAGTCTCTGGGTACACAGACAACAAAGTGTTCATTTTTAACAGATGATCAAGCCATATTATATTTAATTGCTAAGCTTTATATTACATTGAGTCTGTTGAGAATGTACAAATGCAACATTAACATGGAGAAGAACAGAATTTTTTTTTCATCTCAACTTGAAATGCAAGTTGAGATGAAAGCAAGAGCATCTAGAAGAAAAAAGAACTTGAATGTTAACTTCATTACTTACAGGAAATAATCACCAATTCCAGTGACTTTAAAAATCTCACTGTAAATTAAGTAATTTTCGAAGATTACACATCATACACATCAACTTCAGCTGAAAAAAATCAAATCACATCACACAGTGAAATAAAAAACTTCACACCCAAAGCCACAGGAAATAACACACTAGAAAGCATATGAAAACAGCAATATATCCTATAGTTGGTTAAGAACTAGTATAGGCAACTGTTCTCACCTCCAACTTTCAAGATCGCAATATCGAACTTTGGTTGATTTTTACCTTTGACAGTTTCCAAGGGCTGCCAAAGCCCACAAGGATCCGTCCTGGCTACATTCAGTGCAAAAACGAAAACCTAAAAGGAGATAAAAAAAATTTAAGACATCAACCAACTGTGGGCATTAGTAGATAAAAAACATAAAAACAAAAGTTAACTGTCTCCAAAGCTCAGCAAATCTTACTGCCAAAGGATTTAGAAAAAGCCATATTCATGTCAGTAAAATCAAGTAGAATAAACAAAAATATGAAGGTCAAAAGAAGCAATACAGTACCCTCTCCCTCCTGTAATTTATGCAGTACTGGGGAGATGGGGGAAAGAGCTACAGTTAGATTATGGGTTCCTATTCCTAATGGAAAAAAGCCGTGTGCCAGTATCTATATAACTTTTAATAAATATAAGACAAGAACAGACCAATCATTCTTCTCCTGTTACTTCAACAAATTTGGGCCTAACAATACAATAATGATGTTAATTAGCAAAGAGGCACAAGAGAGTAGAATCCAGTGAGAATAATTTGGATTGAAGACAGGACACTACCTGTAGCTGAGCAGGACTACTATGGTGTTACAGCAAGGAGAATCTCAGTCTCTGCCACGTCAGAACAAAATTTAAATATCATGCCTGCACCTCCCCCTAATTCAAATCCTCAGAGTAAAGATCTACTGTCAGCAGCGAGGGCTTTACAATGCATCAACCTGCTTCTTGCCTGGACTGAAAAGGAAAAATTTTAGCCAGGAAAGCAGACACACTTCTATTAGGTAGCCAGAGGGGAGGAAAAGGAAAAACAAATAAGAAATAACCCAGCCACCCAGAATTTATCCACCATTCCTCTGAGAGAACAAAGCGGGGGACCACCCCCTTCCTCCAAGTACTGTGACAGTTCCCAACCAAGTATTAATCAACTAACTACAACACTTATTTTTGAGTTCAGGCACTCAGGCAGACAGAGATCTGACTTGGTCTCTGTTACCTTGCAATAGCAGAAACAATTCATTGTACCTACATATTCCTGGCTTACATATATAAAGTCCTGCTCTGACAGGTTAGAACTGTATGCACAGACAGTGTAACACCCCAAATATTCTGTATGTATTTCTGGTTCCAATATAATCAAGTGCACCAATTTTCTTAGCCAGGTTATGAAATCCATGAAGCAGCAGAATATCCTGTACAGAAGCAGGATTCCTAAACCAGCTTTTTTTCCCCATCAAGTATTTTTTACAGTGCTGCACACTATTTCACACTTGCTCACCAAATTCTTTACCTACAGCAAATACCGCCTTTCTGGTCACCTCACATACACTGCCTCTGTAGGAAGATCAAGATATCTCAGGTGCACAGAACTGAAAGACACAAGTTGCCATCAGGAAAATATTTTCTTAAAATTCTCCCCTCAACCTCCCATCCAAATCTGGAAAAACAGTAAACACTGGTAGCATGTGTGACAGAATCTCCTACTGACTATGAGATACAACAGAACAGTGGGAGGCTCTAAAAACATAATTTCTATTCACAACTGGGAAAAAACATGGGGTAAAACTGGTTTCTTGTATAAGAACTGAGAGAACACACACAAGTGCATTCAAGGAAAGTGATTACGTAATCCTACAATAATTCCTGAATACTGAATATTGTGTGTAAAAATGAATCTCATTACCTACCAAAAGTCGGGTATTTAATCCTATTTTGAAATAATAACATAGCAGCAGCACTGCACTCGCTAACACTCCAGCCCATTTCAAATCATTCATAGTCTGTCTTAACCACAGCTATCATTAAATACTTCAATTTTGGTTTTGCAAAACATAACCAATTCCCAGGAATGAAAAGAGGTCCAGAACTACTGGCTTACCACTATACATCCAAGTTAACATCACTAAACCCTAAATTATTCCAGTTGCCATTATTCAGGCACCATAAGAAAAGGGTTTGTTGTGAAGGTAACGAACAGGTGGCATTTTTCTAAATTCACTGCATCATCTTCTTGGCTAATACTCATGCTTAATGTATAGCATTGACAAACTGTTCCTGTCTTTGGACTAGCTGCCATAAACTGAGTATTTTTCTCCTGATCTTCTAGCATTAACTAAGAGCTTTCTGGGAATGATTTCCATTCAAACAAGTTTTGATTAGAAACAGTACATTAGGTGATAAAAGGAAGTTTTTGCTCCCACTGTAGTTTAACTGTCCCTTTATTAAGTGGGTAGATGCTTTACAGAAGCAAACTTTAAAATGAAACTTATTTCTGACTTATCTGTGGGATGATTCTGATAAAGCAATCAAGAGCACACTCTGCTCAAAAGGCCTCAAGCTGTCTAAAAACAAACCAGCTGCTGACAGAACTACACAAAAACATCACGTATCCAATTAGGATATTGGGAAATTGGCCTAAAGTCACTCACAAATTCAAAAAAATACAGAAATATTTCGTGTTTTTCCATGTACAGCACACTGGCAGTGTAACTGCCATGATTTATTATAAAAATTATTCAAGACAACCCAGGTCTCACTATGGTAGTTCTTTTCTGCTTTATTTCACTTTTCAAGACTTTTGAAGAGGGAAACATAACTCGTAATCAATTAGAAATAATTTGGTAGAAGGAGACAGGCTACCGGTGCTTCAGAGAGGATTTACAACCCCTATTTCACATGGTTTAGAACAATCTCTTTGCATTACTTAGGTGGAAGGAAATCCAAGAAGGATTAGTACTTCAAGGAAAAATGAACTAAAGATATCACTCTAAACGAAGCAGCTGGGAGGAATGGGAACATGCAGAAATCTTCAATCTCTTACTAAAAAAAAAAAAAAAAAAAAAGGCAGAGAATGGCATTGAGGAATGGCAGTCACATACTCCACCAAACGACTGTGGTGTTCTACAGCAAAACATGACATGGGAAAAAGCGTCCATTATGTTTTAATTCAGTGTTAGCTGCACAGATTCATATTTTGTTCAGTATTCATTCTCTGCGGTGATGTTTTTGGTAATACATGTGAAATGGTTCAGTGTTAATGTAGATATAACACAGTCAGTTTTAGCAAGATAAATAACTGTAACTTGGAGTACATATCATATACATTAGTCTGTACTGCTCTTCTAAGGTAACATGAGAATAGAAGGACTATACCGAAATTAAAGACAAAACACAAGTCCCACTTCACAGCACCAAAGTCTTTTTACATCAACAGCTCAGATATAAATTAGCAAACCACTTTTATAAAATAGAACTCTCCTGAAGATGTCAGGGTTTTTCTCCTAAATGGACAATTAGACAACATCATCTGCTCAAGAAAATACAATCATTAGTGAGTTTGGGGGTTTTTATCATTAAAGGATGTCTCCATTTTTGACTCACTGTTAAGGAGGAGATGAAAAACACGCAAAAGGATGCATCTCAAATGGTCCAAAAAATCAGACTTTTTATTTAGAAAATCCTGTTTCTAGCCTTTGAGTCCAAAGACAGTTTTGAAACATAAACTGGAGACAGAATATTGCATTGCCACCTTCCCAATGTTCCAAAACATTTACATAAACAACATTTAAGGTGCTAAATGTTCCTCTTCCCACTAAAGGAAAATTGAAAAGTCTATTTTTAAAAATGTTTTGTTTACACCTTTTTGCCACTTTCTACTGCACAGAGCAGCACAAAAATCCACTTCTCTCCTGCTCATACTACAGGAACCATTAAAGTTTACAGTGAAAATAAAAGGTATTTGTCTCTACTTTGCAGCAGCAGCCTATTGTATACTAGACTACACATTACTTCTCGACTGTGATCAAGGTTATATCCCAACTATAATCAGCCCAAAGTTGCCAACTGGTTAAGTTTTCCAAAGTCCTTTATGCTTTGTCCCACTCTGTCTCTTCACTGTGACTGAAGCACATATACACACACACTTTGCGTACTTATACACATAATGTGTGTACATACAACATTTATATGTAACAAAACGTCCTCAAAATTATTTCTGGGTTGGTTTTTTTTTATCTTCAAGGTCTTCAACAGTAGCACAACGCTTATAGAAACTATCAAACAGAGGCTGTTGGGAGTACCTTATAATAATAATGGCCAGTCTTCGCGAGCGAAGATTTGGGAAAGGTCATTAACCCTTCGAGCCTGCGCAGTGGATTTTTTAGGTGAGACACAGCGTGCGCTGAACTGAGCCCACCCTTTAATCCTGAGGTTCATCTGCCGGGGCCAAGCAAGCTTGGACAGTGGCAGTGAGGTCCCCAGGACGTAGGTTTGTTTAGAGTGACCTTCTCTTAGATGGATTGCCTTACAGGGCTGACGAGCTCCATCTGCCCGGGGGGGGCTGGGAATCGAACCCGGGTCGCAGCGGTGAGAATCCTGCACCCTAACCACTAGACCACCAGAGGCCCGACCTTACATCTTAACTGACTGGCAGTGTCTTCTTGACAGTCAGCACCACAGCAAGAGTTATGGTGATCAGGACTGGAGCACTAAGGAATTAAAACATAGTGCGCTGAGAATTGGCTGGTTTTGCCACTCCATATCAAAGTTCTACCCAGCCAAGAGATTTTTTTCGACAAAGTTGGAAACATACTATCACTATAGAAACACCCCGCTCTTCGCAATTGTTTATCTTCGATTCTATCAGGTCTTGCAATACATCGGTTTTCAGGCACAAAAAAAGGCTACTTCACACTGCTAGTGCTGCTTCTACTTGATAATGGTAACAACGCTTAGAATCCCAATGGTACAAAAGGAGGCATTACCATAAGTATTACGACTATCACGTTTTTGATGGTGCCCCACTGGCAAAAAATGGGAGGCAATCAACATACTCAAAATGTCAGCAATCCATGTATACTAGCATTCCTAATGATTCAGCACTGCTGCAGCAACATCAGTGCAATGGCAGCAAGCCTTTATTTCAGGGCATATGCAAAATGACAGAAAGTCTTCAGAATACAGAAGCCCAGAGTTTTCTAGAGGACAGATGAAGAGAAGGAGAGTGGATGTTATACTAGACCAGAGAGTTGAAGCATTTTTCTCCATCTTAAGCAAAATGTTGTGATGAGAGAGAAGCCTACTTCTCAACAGCTCAACTTTAAACCTGAAAGCTATAAATAACTCCTGTACTGCTGATAATCCCAACAGAATCATCCCATCAGATTATTCATACCACGAAAGTCAACTCAGGATCGAAGGTTTCCTTTTGAACCACAAGTGACAGTCATCAAGTCCTATACAGTGCGTTTATCAAACCCAGCAGTAGTAACTAAATTAAAACTGATAAGGTAGTAAGCAGACGTGCACAGGAAAGGGGGAAGGGTGGCTTCCTCAATGACAGCAGCAATTACGAGTTAAAGACAGCACTACAAAAACCACTGACAGGTAAGACAGGATTGGAAGATACTGGGCCTTTCGAACCCTTAAGTTCTTACAATATTCCCGTATTTAATGAGAAGAGTATCAAAGTATCCTCTGTTAAACCATGCTTTTGCTTTGTTTGCTTTTACAGTAAGAGCTGTATTGATAAAGAATTCACACCAGTGAGGCAATACTGGTGCTAAGTCCTCCAGCAGTCATAAAGGCAGACAGGCATTCCCTGCTGCCCAGAGAGCTCTGGATCCCGGCACTGAACCCTGTAAAGCAGCTTCGGGTAGAGGATTATAGCCAGACTGAGCCAGGACAGAGCCAGGAGGAAGGCCAAGGAGGTGTGATGGAGAAGGAAGCTTAAATCGCAATTTGCCTTTTCTTTTGTTTTGTTTTTTTAACTTCAGTCTTCTGTAAGTTTACACCCTGAAATTTCCCAAATTAATGTTCCATACTTATCACATTTTTAACAATTAATAACAGAGGGAGTTGTTTTATACAAAGATTTTGACTTCCCGCTAACATGATTACACATGCAGAGAAGTCCAAGATCTTAGCACTATTATTCTCAAAGAAAACAAATGCTGAGTTGTTAAGTAAATAATTCTAAACTATAATTGCAAACACCAACTTTCAACATAACCAGCTGCCAAGTAGAGCTTCATCAATATTTATAGCTTAGCATCAGTCTGAATTGTACTTTTCAGCTATTTCTGCACCTAAAAAAGGAACAGGAAGCAAATTTTCAAAGATCTGGTTTATATTCAACACTGGTTTTCAATCTTCTTCAATGAAATGAAGCAACATGCTCATTTTTATGGCTAATTTCTTTTAAATTTAAAACCACAATGAAAGTTATTACCAACACAATCTTCGACACCGCAATCTTTGATAAACCACTGAATTTGGAACTACTTGCAAGAAGAGTTCAACACCTGCTCAAGTATGTGTGAGGTCAGGGCCTTAAATTTTCAGTCTTTTGGGGTTTGGTACAAAAGAGTTCTTCAACTTTCTCATCTAATTTCCTCTGAAAGTGGAGGAGTTTCCTCTTTCCTTTAAAAGAAAAGTAACCAATCTTTATTATTTCCACCAAAAATACATATACAAGTCTGCCTTTGGCCTACCTACTTGAAATCTGCTACAACTCATGTTCACAGTCAAGCTGTCCCACCATATTTAAAAACCTAACTCTTGAAATTTACTCCTAGGTTTGAACGTTCATCCTTTATTAAATCTGAAAATGCAGTAATAAAAATTACCAGTTATTTTTTGTTAAAACTTTGTAAAACTAAAGTTACTTTTAGTTTATTTACACACCTAGCTGAAGCAGGGGCAGGTTAAGCTGATACAGGCCATCCATACATAAGGCAGCACCAGTTTATCTAGTTACCTAAACTGGTGAAAGCAACATTATCCAGCATTGGTTAAGTACAGGGTCAGAGCTGGAGACAGAACAGACCAATTATGTCACTGTATTTTTGCCCTGAGGCCATCACTATCTAACACTCTCAGGAGTGTTTTCCACTGCTTATAAGCCAATGTTATAAGTATTTGATACAATGGGATTTCTACATTTTTTTCTCCCCCTCAGACACTTCTCCACAAGCTAATTTACTTTTCAATCAACAGGAAGTCTTTCTCAATTTGAATCCATGAATCCCCAGGGTCAGGGAAAGTTGGACTTTGAATATGAAAGAACCAGAGGAGTTAACTTCCAACGAATTAGAATACTATCAGCCAGTTTTGGTTGCTTCTCTGAGTACTCTGAAAATTAAAATGGCCAAGGAAAAAGAAAATTAGAGACAGCTAATTTACTGCAACTGTGGAGTTAAAAAAAAGTGTGAAAAAGCCTAGCTGTGCAATAAAAAACATTTTTCCCCTTTCAAGTACCGTTCAGTAAAGTCAGTGCCATTAGGAATGTAGGTAACTTTCCTCTAACCTCTTATTAAATATAACAGAAATATTGAAAACCAACTAAAATAACCTATTCTTCATGCTGTCACCACACCAGCTGCAGAAAGTAGATGAGCGGATCCTGAAGCACCGAAACATTTATCCAAGCAAAAAGCACAGCTATGTTTAGAAAAACTCAATTTTAGCTTTAGTATCCCACTTTACTTCGAAGGCCTAGGAAATACGTGAGGTGAGCCTGTATGAAGTCACCACAAAAGACACTTATTATGAGGGCAGGGGAATACTAGTATAAAGACAGGATCAATATTAAATGTGAGAAAATATTAAATTGATTAAATTATTATTTTATTATCTTTTTTTTGCAACGTCTGAAAAGCAGTCTGAAGCTTAATGAACAGTCCCAAACAAGCACTGTGGCTTGATTCTTTTTTATTCTTGTTCTCATCAAAAGAAGACTCGTCAGCTTTTTTAATTTGCAAGAACAGACATCTGGTACAACACAATTCAAATCTGACAAGGCAGAATCTCAGCCATTTGACAAACAGAAAAAGTTAGAAATTTAATTTGAAACAAATTTTTTTAAGAACCCAAATACATACGGAAGGATGTGAATTTAAGTTACAATGGTTGTAACAGTAAAACTTCCTGTGTGGAAACACATTCGTGCCAAAGTGCCTTTTTTTTAGCATCTTACTTAGAAGCAGTTAAGTGAAATTAAAAAAACAAACAAAAAAAACCCCCAAAAAGAACCCGCAACTACAGTTTTCAGAATAAGCATATTCCCAACAAAGGTAAATTGCTACATTTACAGTAATATAAGAATGTTACAATAACACCAACATATCTGGGAAAAATCTCAATGCATAAAAATCCTAAAGAGGATCACAAAGAAATATACTAAAACCCATAAAAGTAGCTGACAATGTTTTAAAGCAACTATTTCATGCAACATGTATTATGTCCTTCTTTCTTAAAGAGATTTTCAGCTGCTTCAGATCAAGGATGGATCCTAATTCATTTTGGAATATAGTACAGTTCGGTTTCTGTAAGAAGCTGGAGTGAGGGGACACATTCCCTTCCTGTATCTCAGAGACAAAATTTTTTATCAACACATTATACTAATGCTTTCTCCAAGTTTCTCATTGTTCCTCATGCTAGTTGCACCCACTAATACTATTAATTTATGGTTTCTTAAGTCACAGTGTCCAAGGAACATATATATATGAAACTCAAATATCATATATATATATATGATATTTGAAATACTGTGATTTAATCTTCTACAACGTCTAACTTTTTAAGTCAATGTTTCTACAAATCTAGCTTTTAGATCACAAAGCTATGGTACTGCTGTATAAAAAGTCAATTCTACTGTCGGCTGTAGTAAGAAAATAAAATGTACTCTATGGCATTTCCATCTTCTCTAGAAAGAGTCACCAGATTATTTCTAAGAATGCCCAAATGTCCCAGGAGAGAGTTAAAAGATTCTCAAACGTACAGGAGTAGAGCTGGACAACCTCAACCTGTGTCTCTTCAGCTCATAAGACAAAGTTCATAACTAGAGGATATTGGCATGGGCCTGTTGAGTAATTTGTGTCTCTTGGCTGTAAGAAGCAGCAAGACAAGAGGGCCTACTCCCATTGGATTGCCCCAGGGCCAAAATATATTTAGTCCACAGTAGACTGGCAAATCCCTGAAGAGTTCCTTCAATCCCCTAGAAGTGAACCCCTTTCCTATCACTCATATGATACTACCATAAAATTTATGCAGAGAGGTCACAGGGCCAGAAAAGTCAGCAAGGACTGCCTTGGAGCAGCCCAGGCATTCCTCAGTTCTGATCATGTGGAGACTTAATAGACCAGTCTTAAAACAAGAAGGCTGGCAAACAGCTTTCCAAACACTTTGCTTCTTGATTTTAAGTCATGCTTTTAAATTAACTTGTGAAACTTTCTCACAAAGTCTACTTTTGCCACATGAAGAACACAGTAGAGAACTTCAAGGTACAACCCAATGTTTGCTGTAAGGAAAAAAGAACCTTGAGTAGGGAAAAAACCCTACAACCTTAGGATACAAAATGATCAGAGGAACAGGAAAAAGCATTTTCAGCTAGCAAAATAGAGGCTAGAATATGAAAATCTTCAAATGTAACAGAAGAAAGTGAACAGTATTCATAAAAACTATGTTCTTTGTAGACTGCTACTAAATCCAAGGGCATAAATTTCTCTTATTACAGAACAGACTTCATTCCAAAAAATTTAATACATTACTGAAAAACTGTTTATCACTAAAGTACTTTTTAAGACTGTCAAGAGTCATGATAAAATTATGAAAATTAAATGCAAATAAAAATGTCAATGACTTTTACTTCACCACTCATTTAGATGGATTAGAAGGCTTCTCCTCACACAAGCAACATGATATTATTGTATCACCTTTTGACTAATCCTCTGTCAGGTTATCTAAAATTATCAACTTTGTTTTGCAACTTTGCTTCTTATCCTTTCATCCGCTAATCAGCTTTTCAGCCTCCCATCTTCTGCCTGATAGCATCAAAATACATTGATTACCAGTTTATATTTGACATTTATTCTGACCAATGTACTGGAGCACACAGCATGACTGCTGCCTTATCGTACCTCCCATTTCTCTTAAGAGGCAGTATTTTTCTCCAGACTTAAAAGCTTAACTGGGCAAGAACTGCTTTCAGATCCATTTTACTCTTTTAAATAGATATTTTAAAAAATTTAAACAATGCAAGTCTCAGACAGAACATCAACTTGCTTCCCACAGTTTTTCACAGAGGAACTATTGTGTTTTTTCTAATACACAGACATTAAATCAGGAAATACATGCATGATATCCAATTTCAGAACTACTAAACCTGGCAAGGCCCAGAAATGCAATCTGTACTGACTAGCTGAAACTGGAAAAGGTCATCTCCATAGCTCACTACATAGTAAACACGGAGAACATCCAAGCTCCAACCACAACCCGTACACCAACGAAAACTCAAAAACCTCAGAACATTCCCCTACAACATGATGCAAACCATAATAAGTGCAAAAACACCCTCTCCTTCTTACCACTATAAGAAGGCAAAGGGAAAAAAATAAATTTAACGTACTCACTGCCTACTGCTTCTGAAGGAGAAAAAAATACACCAACGCCTCGCGGCAAAGCATGTTTACATCCCAGAAGAAATAAAAAATAATGAGTAGAAGTGCAACACAAAGAAGGGATGAACAGTAGAGAAATGTAAGGAAGTATAAGAGTTCTACTACCTGCTGAAAGGGACAGGGAATAGCAATCAGAGTATTCTGATTACCATTACCCCTGTCACCTCGCAAGCAGAAATACCAACAGGCTAATACTTGTCTGACAGTGACAGCTGGCTCAAGTACCAAAAAGTGCCCCTATTTTTATTAGCAGATAGTAGCAGAAAGTTTAGCTTGGATTCACAAGAAATTAAAACTAATTCTTCAGTCTATATTCCACACACTGTTTGCTGAAAGAACAAGAGACCTTCACATATACATTTTATCTAAAAAATGGAGAAAGACCGTAAATGTTGAGCTAAGGAAGACTATCAGCAAGAATATGTCTTATTCTACCACACCTGGCCAGTTAGAAATATATGTTACTAACTGCTCAACATCTCCGCACTAAGTTCTTGCTATTAGAACTGACATCACCTTGCTATTGTTTCCCTAAGAAAGGGTAACATTTCACAAGCAAAATCATGAAAATGCAAGAAACAGATCATTGAAAGCAACTGCAAGGCAAACACATTTTATAAGCACTGAGGTGACAGAGGACTTTTAACTTTAAAGAACGCCACTGGTGTTTTTGTACTAGCATCAGGTACTTCCCTCCCTTATTTATGTGCTAAACATGCTTAATTTATCCTGTGAAGACAAACAATACCAGTTCTTCGCAAAAGACACATCAACTGATCGAGAAATTACACACAGAAAAAGGCTGCGAAAAGTAAAACCCAGTGATAAAGAACTGAATCGCTGTAAGCTGAGAGGTACGTTGTAAGTAGAAGTATTGCAGAATTTGTAAATTTTCAGTATAGACAGAGTTTGTGAATCTAATAGCAGCACTAGAGAGCAGTTACTGAGGAAAGCTATTGCCAACAAGCTGGAAAATGACTGCTAATTGTTATTACTGCACAAAGCAGACAATATCTACGTATAAAAAGACATTCCAAGAAAATATACACAATAATGTGACTAGAAGAGACTTCGCATCCAAGCATTCTGCAGAAAACAGAGAATAACATAACTGAACCATTAAGCAGACTATTAATAAACCCATTCAAGTCAATAACTAAGCTCCTTAGACTTACTCTATGATCTCCAGTTCATACTGCTTAATTGTAAATCCAATCTTTTCTGCGAGCAGAAATACACCAGCTTTACTGGAGGGGAAAAAAAAAAAAAAAAAAAAAAAA